>NC_040012.1:3982933-3994943 GCF_000972845.2 Larimichthys crocea
TTTTGTTAATTGTTAATCTGAGTCCTTCTCTTTAAAATATCGTGGTTATTTGCCTAGCATACTAATACATACATATACCTATTTTATATGACTTCGAGAGGAAAAAAAGTGTTAAAGAAACAGATTTATTCCGATATATATTATATTGACATAACTTGAGAGAAATGAAGCTGATGAGTGTAAAGAAATGAATTTATTCTCACCTTCTGGACATTTGAGTTTACCTGTGGAAAGTAGAACACCAAAGAATAATACCAGCATTCCTGTTTAAACTTAAAGTAAATGTAAATGTGTAAAGAAACATTTAGCCCTACCTCCTGGACACGTGAGTTGACCTGTGGAAAGTGGAACACCAAAATATTATAGAGGAACTCCTCTATAAAAGAAACATCTACCAGACTGTAAAGTAAATTATTACAGAAACCACTTTCTTCCTACCTTTGAACATTGGTATGCACCTGTGGAACGTGACATGCATGTCAGAGATAGAACGGATGAAAAAACTGCTCTACAGAAAGTGATTGAATATTGTGATACTGCTGTTTCACCAAGCAGAATATCACAGCTGTCAGTAACCATGACATGACTAAAGTCCAAATATCTAATTTTAAATATGAATTCTTGTATGATCCTTTGGTTTTCCACTTTCCACAGGTGCATACAAATGTTCAAATGGTAGGAAGAAATGTGTTTCTGTAATAATTTACATAATGTTTTGGACAGTCTGGTAGATGTTTCTTTTATTATAGGAGTTCCTCTATAATATTTTGGTGTTCCACTTTCCACAGGTCAACCCACGTGTCCAGGAGGTAGGGCTAAATGTTTCTTTACACAAAAAGATGTAAACAGGAATTCTTATATGATCCTTAGGTATTCCACTTTCTATAGGCACAGGCTCACGAATCTGTGATGACGGTAATATTAAATACAGTTATTTCAATATTTACATCATTTTTGGGATCCTCGGGTAGATCATTACAAAATAAAATTAAAGTTGAAATATGAATTCTTAAATAATCTTTTGGTGTTCTGCTTTCTACAGATACACCCATATGTCCAGAAGGTAGGATTAAATGTGTTTATTTACACATGTGTGAGTTTGAAGTTTATATTTCGACATTTTGTTTTGTTTTGTTGTCAAAAAAATGCAGAGTTCCCCTCAATCTAACTGGCCCTGACTGGAGCAGCGCGGCCCATCATCAACCAGGGAGACGTAATGCTAAAAAGCTGTTGATGGGAAGAAGAAACTGCACGAATGAAATCTCGCTGGGGGAATGATTGACCTAAGAGGTCTACACATGTCTTCTATTGCTCTCTCGACAAAGAAATGTAGAAAGTCGGGAGCTCAGATCTACACGGGACTTCCTCACCTCAACAACAGACTGTATGTTACTAGGGAATTGGATTTATTTCACATTCTGAAAAAATTTTTGTCCCATAGGGCCTACAAAGTTCTGAGTAGCAGTTGGTGTGGGTGCCATATACTAGACAATAATCTTTTTTAGAGTCGTTTGAAGAGAACGTTGCTGGCTTTTTCAGCGTCCACATCCTCATCCGCACGAATCAAGGATTTCTCCCCAGAACCACAACTGCCCTTTCTGTTTCTTCTGCCCTTCACTGATGGCTCTTTTTTCTGTCTTACAGGTAAACATCACAGACTTTCCAATGGCTGCTGAATGTGTATCAAGACAAACACTTTCAGAGCCGCTTACATCACTGTGTCCAACACAGAAAGGAGCCGGTTTCTAATCTGTGTGAAGTGAGAAGCAACGCCCTAAAGAAGGTACGAAAAGGGTTCTCATCGCACAAATGAGCTGACTATTCAGTGCGTAGCACACATACAATAACCGGATTGATAGCAGAGATGAGTAAATGTCTTTCAGACAGAAAACTGTATCATACAAGAGCAGATATGATTATACAAACACAACAACCAAATGCACATGTCAAACAACAAAGAAAACGTGGGTCAACAAAGAAACATGAAACATGTATGTGCAGCTGCAGTGTCACAGCTTTCGGGTTTACGTTGTTAAATAAACAGAGTGCTTGTATAATTTCCCGTATAATATATAAGTCTGACTTGCCCACAAAGCAACCAGCATGTCAAGAAGTGAGAAGAAATGCATTCGTTACCTCATCAGCATCATTTCTCTCAATCATCATGAGAAACAAGTATCCTAGTATGTCGCGATAAATGAGGGCCGATTTTTGGAAGTGCATGATTTGCATTTGGTTTTGTTTTTTGAGTTCCAGAACCCGAAACGTATCCAATACAAGAGTCAGATATTATTATGACAACTAACAACAAAACCAATCACGCAATATTTAGTAGATTCGATCGCACATTTCTAGACTCAGTTGCATCGATCAACATTTAGAAAAGCAAGAGCAGAGATGACTGATCCGACCTCATTTCAACGGGAGTAATGTTTAAAATGTACAAATAGACAAATAAATAACACTACAAGTAAAAGCCAGGCTAGATGAGTTAAAAGAGAAGGAATTCCTGAGAGGCCCTCAGGAAGTCCTATTAATCCTTTGGCGTTCAGATCAATTATGTGTTTCTTTACACTTTTTTCTCTCAAGTCATATAAAATATGTATAGTATGTAGTGGTATGCTAGGCCAAATAACACAACGATATTTTAAGAGAATGACTCAGATGTAAAAAGAACATTTTGGATGTTTCCACATCGAAGTTCCGCGCCCCTTCACTCAACAGCACTCTTGATCACATCCCATCGTCAAACTTTGAGAATCACATGCGGTAGAGCTATGAGGGGAATAAAGGAGTGTGTGCTCACACCGAGAAAGAAAAGACTCCCTGGTGGATGGTTACCTGCAGGGTGTCTACTACATTTCTTCTATCGCTAAGGCTACATCAAGAATGTCACCATAATTCTGATTGACGCGCTCGGGAGCCACATCGGTAACTGCTCGAAGAACAACGCACCGACAACAAATTGGGGGGGTATGTTAACAGGAATTTCCTTTTATTAAACAATTTTCTGCCATTTTTCAGCATTCCAATCCAATATTTCCGAAAAAGGTCCGGAATTACAAAAATATTAAAACAACTAAAGTTTAAATGAAAACTGTTGGTTGCCGTATACGGTACAGACTTCATCGAACTATCTGTGTGCTCGGTTCACAGATATCTAGGGTCATATAAAAAATGACAATAACTAAATTAATATAATAAAAAATATTTTATTTGGAATGAATCGTTTAAAAAAATCGTTTAAATATGGCAAAAAGATTAATAAATAACTACTTCAAGCTCGTAATTATTCCATGTTTTTATTAAAGATTTTACGAAAGTAGAATTTGTTTTTAATATATAAAAACCTTTATTAATTACAAGATTATCGGCCCTGTAATACCCACATGACAAATCACCAAGTTGTTTCCATGAGTATGCACTAGTCAGATACATAGTTTTCTGCTTTCTAAATTAATACGGGAATATATGTTCCAAATGTGATGGAGCAGCTGTAAGTAACAGTGTTTCTCTCGAAAGCCTGATGACCATTACAGACTGACAGCTAGTTTCTGCTTTGTAGCCCCCACAGACACTGGAGAATTATTGGGTGAACGTTCCCTGTTTGTCATGTTTGGATAGAAAACTGGATTTGGATGCTAAGCTGTCTGTAGAACTTGCTTGCCTTTTCAGCGTCCACTCTCCCGCAGCAAGCGAATCAGAGATTCATACCACAGAACCACAACACTTGCCCCTTTCCTTTTCTCTGCCTCCGTATGTCTCTTTTTCGTCTTACAGCAGGTTTAAACCACACAGATCTCAATGGAGCTGCGGAATGGTGTATCAGACAAAACACTTCAGGCCGACCTACATGCATGTCAATCCCAAGAAAAATAGTTTTTTCGTGAGTAGAATCAACCGCACTAAAGGAAGTACGAGAATTTCTTCATCCCACAAACGGAGCTGCTTATTCAGGCAGTGCACACAACAAAAATGATGATAGGCAGAGAGGATTAATTCCAAACATGACCCTGTTCCATTTTTTCTAGTTGAAACATAATTTCACAGACATGATGTATTTTTTTTTTTTAGATTCACCTCGTTGTGCTGGATGCAGCAGAAGAAGACTTGGGCAAATGCCTCTGGAGTACGGCAAGAGCCATATCACATGACCTGGCTTCCCCTTGACGAGAGGAACAGGCCCTTGGGCTGAGCTGGAGGTGAAAAGCCAACACTGAACTTTTGTTGGCTGGGCCTCACGACACCCTTGCGCCTGGAGTTTCTGTTCTGGTCGCTGAATTAGTCCCTTATTGTTTCGATCACTGGGGCTCCAGGCCAACAAATAAAGAAAGAGTTCGACCAAAGTGTTTGCCCAATGCAGAGACGAGGGACCATCAGTGGTTCAGCAAGTGTTCTACGACAAGTTAATTTCCTTTGTCGAAAATAGTAGAGAACTCAATGTTTTGTTTTTCTCAGCTTCAAATTTGGACGAGTGTCGCGTTCTGGCATTGTTTGTCGTGACAACTTCTCTCATATGTTGTTGTAAGGTGATGGGCTTCCGAGGCCCGGTGATAGCAGCTTTCCAGGTAAAGTTGATGGGAATTTGAAAAAAAAAAGCGACCTGACAACATAAACACGCGACACAACACAATGTTATTGCTACGGTTCATTTAATTAGTTTCTCCCATATTTTAGGACATGCGTGCAGCTCTGCCTTTGTGAATGAGCTTGCACGTTGACTAATGCTTCATAGTTGTGATCATTGATGCTTGATTTAGATGATTATCATATTATGATATAGATTCAAAATTTTGCTCACTACGACTTTACTGTATTATTATTTGCAGCTTTTAAGAGATAACGTAATGTAAACATGACACGACATGCTTATAATTCATGATGCTAGTGATATGATGATTATATAGGGCAAATATTTGGTAATACTTTTTTGACTTTGACTTTACAATGATTTTAGGTTCATCATCCGTTTAAGACAGCTGACATATGAACATGATCTATGATATATTAGAAAGATATAAGACACCTTCAGGTGCACTACTTGTATGTTGGATAATTTCACAGAAATAATCATTAGCTAATCCTATAGATTTAGGGAAGTTTGAACACAGAAATGGTGGTGTGTGTATTGTATCACAACTAACATATATATTTATAAATAGCAGTTTTGTCATTTTTAAGGTTAATCAGAATCGAGCTGTATTTGAATGTTTGATGAATTATTTTTGCATGTCCGACATTGTTTCATTGTTTTTTCTGTTCGAGGACTTTAAATAATAAGTTGAAACTTTGCATTTGCTGTCTGTCGTGGGGGTTTTTTTGATTTGGTCGTTCCTCTTAAAACGTTTATGTCAAATACATGTTAATAATTAAGTAATATACATAATGGTGAATGAACACAGTCTAGACTGTAAAAGGGTGATTTCGCCAGTACCCTCATCTAAAAGTATCTGCACACTGTGTGTTTGTGTGGGTCGCTGGAGTGGCCAAGTGGGATATTCCTCTCACCTGGCTGATTTCCTCACGCACCTGTTTCCTCGTTCACGCAATCACCTGCCTGCAGTTAAAAGGCCGCTCTTCCGGGGCGGTCCACTCAATGACGTCGCACCTGGAAATCTGACAACCAGCAGACCTGCACCAAAGCCTGAACACCTCCCTCCTCTGCTCGCAACTCACCTGCACATGCTCCCTTTTTAAACAACAATAAGTATAACTGAGTCAGGTTTTAGGTCCAGTGGTTAATTCTTGACTTATTTGCTTCCGTTTGGTTGTGAGACAAGCGGGCTGTTTCATTCAAACATTAGGCAAAACTTTGATCAGATTTGGTGTTCCATAACAACAGTGATGGGTTATTGCACCATTCACAGGGTAAACCTGCCCTCCACCTTTCCCATACAGAACAACGTTAGGAACTATATCATAATCATGACTTAGATGTAGTAGTGCGTGACAAGATTTCCTCCTAAAAGTAATCAGAAGGGGGGGGCGGAAATTATGTTTGTTGACATACATCAAGGTATAGAACGAAACAACATAGGTTAAACAAGAAATATGCTACGTAAGGCAGTATATGACCACACCAAACACACACAGCATAAACTATCCTCGTCTCTCTCTCTCGTCTCATCGCTCTCTCATCTCTCATCTCGTCTCTCTCTCTCTATATATATATAGATATATATATATATATAGATCTAGAGATATATATATATATGAACGGTATATAAGATTCAGTTCACGTCCGCTTAAAACAATCTTCTTCAAGAGATTACATAATTTATTGGTCTGTCTGTCATGTCTATCTACAATCTATCTACCTATCTACTGTTCTGTCTGTCTGGTCTATCTGCTAAATCTAACAATCTGTCTTGTCTGGCTGCTGTCTATCTGTCTATCTACCACGCTGTCTGTCTGTCCTGTCGTCTGTCTGTCTGTCTATCTATCTATCTTCTGTCTGTCGTCTGTCTGCTGTCTGTCCTGTCTGGTCTAACATCTGTCCTGTCCTGTCCTGTCTATCTAACAATCCTGTCCTGTCTGTCTGTCTGTCTGTCTGTCTGTCTGTCCTATCTATCTATCTATCTGTCTTGTCTGCTGTCCTGTCTGTCTGTCCGGTCCTGTCTATCTTCTTCTGTCTGTACTGATCCTGTCCTGTCTGTCGGTTCTATCTAACAATCTGTCGGTCTGGCTGTCTGTCTGTCTGTCTCGTCTGTCTGTCTGTCTGTCTGTCTATCTTCTGGCGGTCTGTCTATCTAGCTAGCTAATCGATCTATCTATCTAGCTATCTATCTATCTGGCTGCCTGTCCTGTCTGTACTGTATGTCGAAAAATCTGTCCTGTCTGTCTGCTGTCTGTCTGTCTGTCCCGTCTATCTATCTGTCTGCTGGCTGTCGGTCTGTCTATCTATCTTCTATCTAATATCTATCTATCTATCAGCTATCATTCTATCTGTCTGTCTGTCTGGCTGTCGGTCTGTTAACAGATCTGTCTTCCTATCTAACAATCTTCTGTCTGTCCTGTCTGTCTAATCATTCCCCGGTTTGGGTTACAGTAAGTCGGTTTCCACCACTGCGTTCTCTGTGTCTCCCGATGAGCAAGCACCGCCGCTGTTGTTGGTGTGTGTGGTGGTGTGTGTGTTGTGTGTGTGTGTTATGTGTGTGGTTTTGTGTGTGGTGTGTAGGTGTGTTGTGTGTTTTTTGTGTGTGTGTGTGTGTGTGTGTGTGTGTGTGTGGTGTGTGTGTGTGTGTGTTTACCTCCGTGCCAGAGCTGACACAACCTCCACCCAGCTTCCACGCAGCCCTGAAAAAGAGACGATGTAGCTTCATCGGAGCTCAGTCATTCCGCGGGATTCCCCTCCGAGCGTCATAAAACCTTAACAGAGGTGAGGTTATACACACACGCGTAAAGTCAATATAAATAAATATTATATCATTTTAAACACTGCGGCTAGCCTAGCCACCAGCCGAACGTTGCCTAAGCAGGTTCCGTGTCCCGATGATGAGGATCGTGAACATGGCGCGCGTCGCAAAACAAACAGCTGAGTTAGCAACCAGCCGTGGTCGGGAATTCGGGCTCGTGGTGGCCGTGATTTGTGACAGAGACGGCACAGTGTTGTAAAAAGCCGGACAGTCATATTCCTCCGTCTCGGGGTCGGGTGTAATGTTGGGTGTTCGCGGCACACGGTACAGAGAGGAGAGAGCTAGGCGGCTCTCGCTGCTAGCATAACTGACATGTAGACTCACGCGCCGCCTCGCGTCCCGCGACAAACATCTTTTGATTCAGTCGCTGCTCGCCGCCTTTTGTGGTCAGAGTAAACACTTGGAGTCTCTGGGTTTATCAGAGACACATGAAGCTTGCTCTTGTCTCCACGAGCTTAGACGTCAGGTAGCCGTTAGCATCACAGGTAGCAGCGCTCGTGCCTTGCGCCGCTGCTCTTTGTTGAGTCGCGCGCTGCTTGAATCTGTTTTTTTAATTATTATTATTATTATTATTAGTATTGACAGATTTATTGTTAAGTTTGTAATGAGCAGTGTTGTGACAGCTGCTTCTCTTTCACCGCTCCATGTCTTGGTCTCCTCAATGGTGCATCCTTCACACCTTCCTGACTGATGCAGTGGGTTTGCTATTGAAAACATGTGTCAACTCATGACGTTCAACTAATCGACTCACGACTCGATACGATTCTCGAGTTTTTTGTTAACGATTCGATTATTTAATTAGTTATTTAATTTTTTAAATCAAAATGAGCGACAGACAAATTATGAACCAAATTAAATGATCTTTTTTATTTGTAGGCAAAACAATCTCAGGTGCTTTTTTTTTTTTACAGAAACTTCCAAACAGTTTGTGTTCTCCTTACATGGTCATCTTTACGACCCTAAAGGGTCATACTACCGGTGTTGTCCAAACTGAGGGGGTCACGAGTCACCAACAATATTTTAATGATACGGTCGTGATCGGTCGGAGTTGTTTTGTAAATAAGATGCGGGGACAAAAGACAGATTTGCCCAACACGTGGAACTGGCAATGCCATTAAACACGTTTTAAATTAATATAATACTCAGTAATCATGTACCCGTGAAGCTACGAAGTTAATCAAGAGATGACGACGTTTTTAAAATGCAGGTACAGATTTCACATGATTTGGCTGCGGTCCGAGTTCGGGCGGGTTAGTTTAAAACGTCGGTCGGTGGCGGGTCGAGCAAACATAGACCCGCGCACACGATACATACATAATACTTTATTCCACTGTTTTTTCGGTGACAGTCACGTGAGGTTTTAATTACAGATAGTTTAGATTTTAGGGTATTTATGACGACATCAGGCTCGAGTAGATTTGTGATTGAGATAGTGATGCGTCTGACGATGCTCCCTGCTCCTCTTTCGTAGTCATTGTATTTTGCGGCGTAAATTGGAGTCGGACTCAGTTTAGAAGCGGTGTAATAATTAAACAGTG
This sequence comes from Larimichthys crocea, assembly GCF_000972845.2. Taxonomy (NCBI): domain Eukaryota; kingdom Metazoa; phylum Chordata; class Actinopteri; family Sciaenidae; genus Larimichthys; species Larimichthys crocea. The sequence continues at coordinate 3,991,887 of NC_040012.1, forward strand.
AGAAGCACGCACAGGTAGATGATCAAGTTTAGTCCGTGAATCCACCTGGAGATCTCTGCTTCGAGACATTTCAGGCTGTATGGGATGGTAGCCGGAGCGTGAGGGAAAGAGCTCCTCGCCGTGAGGAAAAGACTCTCGCCGTGCGGAAAGAGCTACTGCCGTGAAGAAGTCCTCGCTGGCCCTGCGTATCTGCTCCGGTGAGTCCGGTCGCGCACATACATACGTCATCAATGGGATTTATCGTTTTATCGTGGGATGACATATTCTTACCGGTGGGAAAGTTTTTTTGACGATATATTGCCATCCCGACTGTAAAATTATGGCATGAGTTTTGTTTTGGTGTTGTTTAGGCGTTTTCAATACAGTGTGATGCATGTGGAGGAAAGAGTTACGGTATCTGTCCCTTCGACAGCGGCGCTGAGCATCCTGTGGGAAGCTGCTCCGCTGTCTGTCCAACTGTGTGATGGAGAGGAGCCTGCTCGTTGTCCTTGATGGATTAAGAGTTTATTCCGTCACGCCTCTCCACCAACAGTCTCAAGAGACGCAAGTCCTCAGTCCAAGAACAGACCGCATTCTTGATAGATCTGGTCGGTCTGTTGTGTCGCCTGGCTCTGATGGCTGCTGCCCCAACAAACTCAGCAAAACAACAATTCCACCATCTCGCTGCACAGTTAAGTCTGAGCTTCCTAAGGAGTAGAGTCTGCTCATCCCCGTCGTGTACCACTCGGTTAGATTTCCAGTACAGTCCGGTTGTGGATCACCACTCCGAGTATTTGTAGTTCTCCACCTCCTCCACACCTCCCCTCTGATCTGGAGTAACTACGGAGTGATCTTGATGTGGAGTTACATGATTGGGGGCAACAGCAGCGCGGTGTTCTTTGTTACCCCGTGACACACAACCCTATCAACCTCTTCTAATTGTCCTCAGTGTCGCAACCTTGTCTAATTGAATGGGAAGCAACGTTGCGTCTGTCACACGCTTGTGCACTGACACAGAAAAGAAGAAAAAGAGCGCTCGCATTACCACCGTCACCTCGCGCTGCTCTCCGTCCCGCCTTCACCTCCGGCTGGCGAGTGGTTTGCAAAGTTGAATTTTATCTTTTGATAGTAGAGTCCATGTGAGACACCGCGACCTGCAAACCTTTAATTTTCACTCATTGAGCATCATCACTGGCTTTCATCTAATGCGGAGAGATTAGGAATCAAATATTTGTTTTGCAGTGTGGTAGGATTCGAGTGATCTCGTGGTCGAATCGCTGTATGGCAATCTTCCATAGTTAAAGACTTGTAAAGCTCTGTCTAGAGTCAGTATTTAGTTTTGTCTGTTCTGGTAGAAGTAGCCATCCATGGAAGAGGAGCCGCTCCCACCTAGATAATAAAGGATAAAAATTACAAGTTAAAAAAAAAGTTCTATTTTCCAGCTGATTTTTCTAAAATAGAGACCCCGTCGTACACCTGGACCTTTTTGAAGAGGATCCAGGATGTTACTGACTGCTTTAGGTCACTATTCCAAACGTGGTGCTTACTTGGAGAAACAGTCAACAATAATGATCTCGGTTAATCAGAATAACCTGTGTGAATGGTCCTTGTTGAACAGGTGCTGCCTACGCTGCTGGATTTTAACGTCCTGTCACATAGTGATACTTGGAGGTGGTAGAAAAATTGTTGAAGTGTCATTTTCAGCACTCCAATTCATCTTATGAATTATCTATCGGAGATAATTCAGTCACATTAAGGAAAGTCCAGCTGGTGACTGACTGCTGTAGGTCCGGGTTTCTCGAACCTTCCACACGCATTTGTTCACACAGGATAGTTTAGTCGTAAAGAGACTTTTTAAAACATATTTATTTGTTACTGTTAGACTGGTATGTTGCATCTTGGAACGAACCAAGCGACTTGATGGATGGAGTAGTTTAGAATACCTTCCATGCGATCTCAACATTCAAAACCAAGTATTAAGGTCCTGTATGTATCTAAATAATTTATTCGATGAATAATAGATTCCCTCTGCGTACACCACTAGTACGCGCACCACAGTTTGAAGACCACTGCTTATAGGTTGCATCAGTTGGTGGTTGTTGTAGGTGGCCCAGGCTAGTGCTGCAGAAATATAAATGTGATGACTGTCTCAGTCACCGAGACAACCTGCAAACGACCAACATGCCCGGTGTTGATTTTGCATTTATTTTCTGTGACTGTGCTCAGATCTCTCTTGCTTCGCTTCGGCTCAACCACATGAGAAAAGTGTGAAGAATAACATCCTCGTCAACCACAGCCCGCCTTCCCCCTGCGTCCGCTCTCGGGTTATTCTGGTTAGCTTTTGGATGCGATTTATGAAAGTGAAATTTAAGTTCACGGATGGTTAAGAAGGAAGACCGCATAAAATTAGATTTGAACTCCAAGATAGTCAAGGGGAAGCCGAGCCTGTCACCGCAGGCAACAAAAGCGTGTCGTTCAGAACCTTTTGGAGGTTCTCCTCGTCAACACTTTTGAGTCCACATGGCAGGAAGGCCGTCGAGGCATTAAGGAACACTCTTCCTATGACAGTGACATGTAAGGGTTTTTTTCAGGAGGAATGTTGAGCTTAATCCAAATCGGTGTGCTTTCTGCGCACCTACTCAACGCAACGCCCCACACACTTTGTTTTGCCTTTAACACTATTAGAAGTCACAAGTGTTAAGCGCTCATCCAGTCATAAAACAGGGGTGAATCAGGGGCAACAAAAGTTTATAAGTCCTTATTTCACGCAGGAGGTGGACAGAGAGTTAATAATTTGGCTCTGTTTGAGGAGGATGAATGAAGCATTTTTGTCATCACGTATATTTTTAACCATCGAGTCAGATCTGTGCCATGTGTAAAATATATCTGAGATCTGTGACGATGGCAGATATTAAACAGTTTTTATGTTTGTCACTTAAATCAAAGTTTGCCAACAAACTAACAACATGCAGAAAAGGAGGACATTGCGTACCTCGCGCTCCACCTCTGTGGTGGCAGAGATCTGGGTGGATGAGGATGAGTTTGATTTACAGATTCTGATCACACGGACGCCTGCAC
>NC_040012.1:3994973-4005102 GCF_000972845.2 Larimichthys crocea
CCCACCATTTCGACTATCCTTATCACAATCTATAGATGTCACCATATTCTGGATATTGTACAGGTGACGTAGGATCCACATCGGGTTACTCTCGTACGAACAACGGCAAGGGACAACTAAATTGTATGTTACCCTGAATTCTCTTTATTTCACATTTTTCTGCCCATTTCAGCATGACCATATATTTCCTGAGACTATAAAGTTCTGAATTGTAACGGCATTGTAATTGGAGCAGCTGTAAGTAACAGTGTTTCTCTCTGAAAGCCTTGACTGACACATTACAGACTGACAGCTAGTTTCTGCTTTGTAGCCCCACAGACACTAGGAGAATTATGGGTGTGAACGTTCCTGTCTTGTCAGTGTTTGGATAGAAAACTGGATTTTGGATGCTAAGCTGTCTGTAGACACTTGCTGCCTTTTTCAGCGCCACATCTCCGACAGCAAGCGAATCAGAGATTCATACCACAAACCACAACACTTGCCCCTTTCTTGTTTTCTGCCTCACGTGTATGTTTCTTTCTTTCGTCTCATATCAGGGTTCTAAACCATGCACAGATCTTCAAATGGAGCTGCGGAATGGTGTATAAGACAAACACTTCAGGCGCACCTCACAATGCTGTCAATCCCAGAGAGAAACAATAGTTTTGTGTGAAGTGTAGAATCACCGCCACTAAAGGAATGTACGAGAATTTTCTCACCCACAACTGAGCTGCTTATTCAGTGCAGTCACACAAGCACATAACTGATGATAGGCAGAGAGATTAAATGTCCAAACAGACCCTGTTCCCTTTTTTCTAGTTGAAACAATTTCACGACATGATGTTTTTTGTTTTTTTAGATCACCCGTTGTGCTGATCAGCAGAAAAGACTTGGGCAAATGCCTCTGGATTACGCAAGAGCCAATCACTACCTGGCTTCCAGCCTTGACGAAGAGGAACAGGCCTTGGGCTGAGCTGGAGGTGCAAAAGGCACACATGAACTTTTGGGCTGGGCCCACGACCACCTTGCGTCCTGGAGTTTCTGGTTCTGGGTCGCTGATTAATCCTTATTTGTTTCGATCACTGGGCTCCAGGCCACAAATAAGAAGAGTGTCGACCAAGTGGTTTTGCCCAATGCAGAGACGAGGGACCATCAGTGGTTCAGAAGTGTTCACGACAAGTTGAATTTCCTTTGTGAAAAAGTAGAGAACTCAATGTTTTGTTTTTCTCAGCTCAAATTTGGACGAGTGTCGCGTGTTTGGCATGTGTTTGTGTGACAACTCTCCTCATATGTGTTGTAAGGTGATGGGCTTCGGCCCGGTGATAGCAGCTTTCCAGGTAAAGTTGAGGAATTTGGAAAAAAAAAAGCCCTGCAACATAAACACGCTGAAACAACACAATGTTTTGCTACAGTTCATTTAATTAGTTTCTCCCATATTTTAGGACATGCGTGCACTCTAGCCTTTGTGAATGAGGCTTGCAGTTGACTTATGCTTCATATGTTTGTGATTACATGATGCTGTATTGATGATTATCTATCTATGATATATATTCAAAATTATTTGCTTACTACATCTTTACTGACCCTTTTACAATACATTCTTTTTCATATCTTTTTAAGACATACATGGACATAACATAATGGAACATGATCTATGATGTATTAGAAATTAGACACCTTTCAAGTGCAGACATGTATGTTGGATGATTTCACAGAAATAATCATTATCTATCTATGATGACAGAAATGTGTGTGTGTGTATTTATATCAAAACTAACATATATATTTTAGTGCTGTCAAAATTAATGCGTTAAAAAAAATTAACGCAATTAACGCGTTTTGTTTACTTCCGGTGGTGGCTGACCCATAACCCTTGGTCACATGCACAGTCAAACATCTATCCCATAGACATATATACACAGACATACATAGACATATATATGTCATTTTGGATGTGGCAAAGTAGAGCTTTGTTTCCCAGATATATTAGTGTGTGTGTGAATGGGTGTATAAGAGGCATTAACTTAAAGAACTTTGTAGAAAGGCGCTTTATGAAGTTCAGTCCATTTCCTTGTATTAGTTTACGGGCAGATCTGCCACATCCAATATGGCGGACGCGTTAACGTATCGCAGCAACGGACCAACCTGCTCAATCCGGCGTCTATGTATATATGTCTATGATCTATCCTAACTAAAGGAGAGTCTATGGCGAAAGATGGATAAGGACGGACGAGGAGGAGCATTTTAAAAAGTTGCCTCGTTGGACAAAAACACAAAAACAAGGCAATTTGCAGTTTGCAAAGCCCAATTAAACAACAAATTTAACATATCACCTCAAAACAAAACACCCTGCTGAAATTACCTCCACGGGACCTCGCCAGTCTACACTACAGGAGAGTGGCACTCGTCAGTGTATTTCCTCATTCTGGCTTTTTTCTATTTGCACTGTGCACATGTGCACCTTAAGCCAATAAAATGACTGAATTTAAATATACTTTCTCTGTGTTTATTCTACATTAATTTGATCATTTTACATAAATAAATATTCATTATAAGCTTCAGTCTCAGAAAAATGCATTTAATTTATTGATAAATTTATTGATAAATTAATCGCGATTAATTACAGACATTTTTGCGATTAATTAGTTAATTTTTTTTAATTGACAGCCCTGATATATTTATATATCAACATTTCATGTCATTTTAAAGTTGAATCAAGAATCGAGCTGTATTTGAATGTTTGATGAATATTTTTGCATGTGCATTGTTTCCTTCTGTTTGATGACTTTAAATAATGAAGTGTGAAAGCTTTGCATTTGGTGTCTGTCGTGTTTTGATTTGGTCGTTCTCTTCAAATCAAATCAAATCAGATTTTATTTGTATAGCCCAAAGTCACAAAGTACATTTCCCTCGGAGGGCTTTACAATCTGTACAGGGAGTGACACCCTCTGTCCTTAGACCCTCGGTAAAACCTTTAACAGGGAAAAAAGGTGGAACAAACCTTTAGGAAGAGCCACAGAGGAGGGATCTCTCTCCCAGGACAGCCACGATCCACGAGAACCTGCTGGACGAGAGAGCACAGAAACCCTAGGAAAGAAGTTTAGTTAGTAACATGCATTAATGAGACATGTACAGTATGTTTAAGGGAGATGTGACTGCATCTTCAACCAATACCATGCCTGACTAGGCATAACCCTGAAACAGTTATGTCAAATACAATGTTAATAATTAAAGTAGATATTACATATGGTGAATTAACACCAGTCTAGACTGTAAAAGTGTGACCCTCGGTTCGACTGAGGAAAAACTTGTGTGACCCACATAGGTTAGTGGAGTGCAGTGCTCTACTCCACCAGAGGGTGGCGCCACTGTGAATCACTTCTTTCTTTCTTTCTTTCTGGAGACTTCGCCAAAGACTGGTATGAAAAAATCCACTGAGGGATAGAAAACAATAAAATCCCATACCAACTAAATTAATAAATAATAAACTTAAATATTTATATTGTTTGTTTGTTAGGTTGAAAAGCTGTGAGGAAGGTTGAGTCGAGCTGCGCGCTCACCAAGATAGCTTCTGGTAATGCTGAGTCATGCTAACCGTGCTAATGTCATTTTACCGTTTTGTACTGTTCTTATTTAAATTCTTATGAAACCAGTCGGAGCTGTGACCCTGATGTTTAGTGTTTGGTATCGTATAGACACGGATTCAGGTTGTTTTATGTGGTTTTAAATGTTTATAAAAGATCGCTAATCGCGCTAGCCGCATGCTAATCGCTAGCATGCGACAGCTAAGTTGCCACATCCAAAATGGCGGCCGCCACCGGAAGTAAACAAAACCGCGTTAATTGCGTTAATTTTTTTTAACGCGTTAATTCTTTAAAATTAATCGACAAAATTAACGCGTTAATTTTGACAGCACTAAGTTAGTTATTCAACAGTATTTACCCTTTTGTTTACCACAGGTAAGATGATGGTGATTTAGTTCATTTAATGGCCAATATATGTTTATTATAATTTGATATAATTTGATAAGTTCGTCTTAACTGTTAATAGAATGAATATATTAAAATGTTATTAAGATGCATAAATAGGCTTAATATTGTTCTCGTGACAGAGTTCATGCTGGAACCACTTTCTTTGTTTGTTTTTTTTTTTTTTTGTATTTTGCAGTGTCTTTCTCTTGATTTCCATTTTCCAAGAAATTTGTTGCACTTGTGATGATGTCAGGGTCCGACATAACCCATGGCCCGATGGCCCGGGGCCAGTAAAAGTACATGCAGGGCAAGTAGAGTCATGGATAAATCGAAATTTGAGATTTGGATTTTTGCCAGGAATTTCACCGGTAAAAAGCGTTAAAGTTGTTTGCAAAACACTGTTTAGACAAAGAATAATAAAAATGTCCGCTAAAGAGAAGTACGAGGCAGAAAGAAGCAGGAGGCTTTTTATTCCCCCATGGACTCAACAGTTCACATGGCTAAAACCTAGCGACGGAGGTGAATTCTTCTGTTGTGTTTGTCTGCTATTACCAGCGAAGGCTGACCGGGCGGGGGCGTTTTTTTAAAGGTACCGAAAATTTCAGGAAGCATGGCATCGATGCTCATGATAAGAGTAGAAATAATTCACTGTGTATGGTGGCTAAGCAGGTGGCGGTCCGCTGAATGTTTGGGCTCCCACTGAGCGTCAGCAACTAATCAACGCTGCCTACCACACAATTAAATCTGAGCAGCCCTTCGTGTCTTTCGAAAAGATGGTCACTCGTACACTGTCGACGTCGGGTCCCAATATTGCTCCGATGTGACGTCGAAGGTGAGTTAAAGTTCAAAACTAACAGTTACAAATTTATAGTGTGTAAATTTGCTCATACAGTTTCATAGTGCTCATACTGTTTAGATCCAAAACAATCATACCTGCTTACAATTTCGGCTGTGGCTTCAGCCTTCGTCGGAGCTGTCAAAGCGTCTTTGTGTAACGTGTCTCTCACATACCTGGGACACCATTCTCCACCGGTGGCGTGAGGGTGGAGGACAGGTGCGGCTGGGCTGGGGAACTTTAATTTGAATGGTTTCCTGGCCCTGTCAGCTGTTTTAAGACACGTCACACCAAGACGCTTTGACAGCTCCGACGAAGGCCGAAACTGTAAGCAGGTATGATTACATCCTATCCTTACTTACTTGTCTGATCACAAGAAACTAAAACTATAATACCTTGTGAATACGTTGTCCTAACTACTAGTTTTTTTTTTTTTCAGGTTTGGAAATGTCTGGAGGGTCCAGACCTTGAGCACTTTAACTCCATGTCTGTGGTGGACAGGTGTCTTGCAGCAGCAGACAGAAGGGGCTTGGAGTGAACACACATACCTTTTTTCCTCTCACTGTTCTATGTGATTGTGTTCTACGGCTACAGATGCATTCTTAGTTATTGACATTAGAAAGAGAAATTATTATCTGAAATGTGTAAATTGTGAATAAATTAAATTTTAGGTTATTTTAATTTTTGTCAGCCAGGCCAGTGAAAATACCCAAGGGACCAGTAAAACTCTGATCTACTGGCCCAGGGGGCCAGTAGGGAAAAAATGTTATGTTGAGCCCTGGATGTGAATCATATTTGTAAAGTGGAAACTCTTCTCTCCCATCTTTCCCATGTGACCTGAATGCAGCATCAGTGTTACAGGCTGTGACTCCTGTTGAACAGACTGACATAGTGTGATATTACATAGATTTAAATCTGTCTTTACTGATGTTGTTTGTTGTTTCCTGCAGTGAACATCACAGCAGGTGAACGAGTGAAATGTAAAAACTGATGAACGACACAAGAGGGCGCCTTCGTCCTGATAACCAGGGATGTAGTGGAGGACTTTGGATTTACAGGGACGCTGCTGAGTCCTGTAATCTCAGAAGTGAGTTTAGGGACGGTGGGTTTAATTAAACTGACTTTATCTTCACGTTTGTGCCTGAGAGCCGATTGTTCACAGATCACTGTTAAACTTTTTACTGTACTGTGTTTTACATTGTGTTATACTCTGTGTGTTTTTTATTTGAGAAGCATAACTACAGTTTACAGCTTGTTATCTCACAGCTGTGTTTGAGCAGTAAATTACACTGCTCATAAAAAGTTTGGGATGTTTGACTTCCGGGTGAAATGAATGGAAAATGTAAAAAGTTCATGCTACAGTGATATTATATCATGAAATTAAGGCCTTTAATGAGAAGCATGCGATGGTAATTTCTTCATCTCAAACAGTTTATTGAAACTGACAACAGTGGTGGGTAGACCACAACAAAAAATGTTGTTGTGTTGTTAGGTGTCGTCTTGGTGTCACTGAAGCAGAACATTTAGAAGTCCATTCATGGATCGGACACTTGTTGTTAGAAAACAGCATGTTTATGCAATAAGTACTGAAACACTGAACAGTTGGACACGTGCATTCAATAGTTTAGAGAAGGTCACATTAAGTTCATCCTTAAAGGTTCCCGAACTTTGACCTTTCAGCTCTTTGTGTGACAGTCTTGCATTGGTGTTCTTATAGTTATATGCTCATATTGTCTACTTTATCCCATTTTATTCTTACTCTGAAAGAAATCCATTTTAAAGTGCACTTTCCCTCAGTTAAATTTTATGACATTTACACATGCAAATCATCACATAGGATGTAGGTTTTATAATTCCATTGACTATGCAAATCTATAATTATATTTGAAGGTTTACAGAATGAATTAACAAACTTGAACAAAGTCTTTGCGTCTTCATTCCAGGATCTGATACAGAGCTGAGGGACAAAATGTGACACTAACATGAGCGTATAACTGAAACACCACAAAGTTCAGTGTTCATGTGTGTTGTGGAGAAATTGCTGTAGTCAAAGGTCAATGGTGAGGTCAGGAGTTCAGAAAGTGTTCAGGAGCCTCTGATGTCTTATGCTGTATTATTTATTGACGCTTGGCCAAGGAGAATTAGAGACACTCTCAAAGTTCATCAGAAGTGCCTGAGTCGGTCTCACATTCTGCCCAACTCATCCTGGTGGATCGACTTTAAACCCTGAGATAACACCACAAATACTACACGCCCAGAATGAGTCACAGAGAATGTCTTTACCCATGGAGGTGTTATTGTCAGCATATTCTAGTCTGGAGACACAGATGTCTGTTTACGCAGATTGGAACATTAACGGCAAACTTTCTATTATGTCTAAGAAGGAAGCAACCCTTACAACCCTGTAAGTGAACCCTTAGAATTAATAACTGGTTGACCTCCCGTTGGCAGCAGTAACTGTTGTGGAATTTTCTATCCTTTGGTAACACGAGGTCCCGTGTGGGCCTTGAGGTCTTCAGCAGTATTAGTTGTTTGGCTTTGGTTGGGAACAGTAGGTGCCAGTCTATCTCAACACTGTGGTGGTCAGTATTGCAGCCTTCTTAGACATAATAGATAGCTTGCTGTTGACGTTCCAATCTGCGTAAACAGACATCTGTGTCTCCAACTAGAATATGCTGACAATAACACCTCCATGGGTAAAGACATTCTCTTTGACTAATTCTGGGCATATAGTATTTGTGATGATATGCAGTGGCCCTTTCTATGTCAGATGTAGTGCTGTGTGTGTGTTTTTTCCCCCAGGTAGTTCAATCTTAGTTTGATCATTCAACAAAACATTTTGCCAGTGCCGCTGTGGACTGTCAACGTGCTCTTTCACAAACTTCAGGCGTGCAGCAATGTTCTGTTGATTACATTGACCATGCAAATCTATAATTAGATTGGAAGGTTTACAGAATGAATTAACAACCAGGGTCAAAGAGACCTATTGCTGCCTTCATAGACATAATAGATAGCTTGCTGTTGACGTTCCAATCTGCGTAAACAGACATCTGTGTCTCCAGACTAGAATATGCTGACAATAACACCTCCATGGGTAAAGACATTCTCTGTGACTAATTCTGGGCGTGTAGTATTTGTGGTGTTATCTTGGGGTTTAAAGTCGATCCACCAGGATGAGTTGGGCAGAATGTGAGACCGACTCAGGCACTTCTGATGAACTTTGAGAGTGTCTCTAATTCTCCTTGGCCAAGCGTCAATAAATAATACAGCATAAGACATCAGAGGCTCCTGAACACTTTCTGAACTCCTGACCATTGACCTTTGACTTCAGCAATTTCTCCACAACAGTAACCTCAACCAGGCACTTCCTGTAGCTGTGGATCAGACCTGCACATGATCCAGGAGGACTTTTAGCCCGTTCTTCCTGGAAGAACTGCTTTAGCTCTGTCTTATTCTTTGGATGTCTCATGTGTATGGCTCTCTTCCAAGTCATTCCATAGCATCTCTATTGGGTTGAGGTCTGGGCTCTGACTTGGCCTCTCCAAAAGGTGGATTTTGTTTTTCTGAAGCCGTTCTGTTGTGGACTTCCTGTTGCATCAGCCACGCTCTGATGCAGCAAAGCATGATGTTTCCTCCGCCGTACTTTAGAGTTGGGCTGATGTTTTCATGATGATATGCAGTGGCCCTTTCTATGTTGCTAGAGTAGCCACAGTCCCAACGTGTCTCCATTTGTCTTTGAAATCACTTTGTAACCCTTGGCAGCATTATGTAAATGAACAATTCTTGATCGTAGATCCTCTGAAAGTGTCTTCTTCTTGTGCAGAGCAAACTCCAAAGGTTTGAGGGGTTTTTCTCCATCAAAGTAGCTGTAGTCCACACCTCCAAACTAATTTGCTTAACGAGACCCTGGGTATGCTAAAACCTGACTCCAATTAGCTTTTTTGAGGTCATCAAGAGTTGAACATTGAACTTCATTGAACTGGTGACCCTGTGTTAATCTACATGAGACAAATGAACTGCTACACACACACAGTACAGCTGACTGACGACTTGATGGGATTCTGGGAATGAGGTTTTTTAAATTATGCAAAGATAATTAATGTCCAGACATAAACAGACATAAAACTCTTTGACCAAAGTGGTGATGTTCTTTTTCACATTTTCCTCTTCATGGTTATTCATTAAACTTTAGAGAGAAACTGTGTGACACACTTCCTGATCTTCTCAAGTCTTTAAACCATCACTGACACAGTATCAGCATTCAAAAACACACGTGTCCCATTTGTTTATTCAAATTCATATAATGCACATATTGAAAGACCCGCAACTCTACGTGACAACCAATAAAAATGACACTGCTCAATTGCTGATTGATGTCAGTGTAATATCATAAAGGCGACTGGGAGGTGTCAGGGAAGGGAGATATGTACAAATATAGTTATAGCTGAGAGAAGACATCATATTGACATCGCTGCGGACAGAGAAGCAGGCCAACACAGTGACAGAGGTGAGTACTTTACTTTTCTAATGTCAGAGAGTAACTTGTCTTCAGTGTGAGTGCAGTTTAAAAGACACAGGAAGCTTCATTTCTGATCTCTCTGAATTTATTTGTCTCTCATTATCAGCTGATGTTGCTATATCTTCTCCAAGATGCTGTGGAGTCTTTTGTTCATCCTTCTGATCGGTGAGCGGCTCACTTTACTGCACATGCATGTCAGAGATAGTACGGATGAAAAAACTGCTGTACAGAAAGTGATTGAATATTGTGATACTGCTGTTTCACCAAGCAGAACATCACAGCTGTCAGTAACCATGACATGACTAAAGTCCAAATATCTAATTTTAAATATGAATTCTTGTATGATCCTTTGGTTTTCCACTTTCCACAGGTGCACCCAAATGTCTAGAAGGTAATATTAATGTGTTTCTTTACACATTTCCATCGTTTTGTGGGGATGCTCTAGTAGATGATTACAAAAATGAATTCTTTTTTAAATATTAATGCTATGGTGTTCAACTTTCCACAGGTGCATGCAGATGTCCAAAAGGTAAGAAGAAATGTGTTTCTTTATTTCATTTTTATTTTTATTTTTGGACACTCTGGTAGAGTAAAAAAAAAAATCTTATATAATTATTTGGTGTTCCACTTTCTACAGGCACAGACTCGCAAATGTGTTGTGACGGTAATGACGCTAATTTAAACATTTACATAATTTTTGGGATCCTCGGGTAGATCATTACAAAAACAAAATTTTAATTCAAATAGAAATTCTTAAATAATCCTTTGGTGTTCCACTTTCCACAGGTGCATGCACATGTTCAGATGGTAGGAAGAAATATGTTT
>NC_040012.1:4005112-4025292 GCF_000972845.2 Larimichthys crocea
CGGTGGCATGGTATAGGCTGAGGCCAATACTGGAGGATGTATGTGGTTTTGTTTAAAAGGACACTTTTTGTTTGTAAGCTCGTGGAAAATTGCAAAGTGCGCAATAAAGGATTTTCAGTTAAGTCAGCACAAGTTTCGGCTTCAGTTTTATCAACAAAATTGCACCAGTAGCAGCTAAAATGGGACTGCCACTACAATGTCAATGTGTAAAGAAACACCTTTCTCTTACCTTTTGGACCTCTGCATGCACCTGTGGAAAGTTGAACACCAAAGGATTAAGATTAAAAAAGAATTCATTTGTAATCATCTACTGGCATCCCCACAAAACGATGGAAAAAGGAAAGAAACAACTTATATTACCTTCTAGACATTTGGGTGCGCCTGTGGAAAGTGGAAAACCAAAGGATCAACAAGAATCAATTTAAAAATGGACTTTAGTCAGTCTAGGTCTGACAGCTGTGATATCCTGCTTGGTGAACAGCGTATCAACATATAAATCACTTTTGTAGAGCATTTTTTTCATCCGTACTCTCTTGACTGCATGTGCAGTAAAGTGAGCGCCACTCACAATCAGAAGGATGAACAAAAAGACTCCACAGCATCTTGGAGAAAATATAGCAACATCAGCTGATAATGAGAGACAAATAAATTCAGAGAGATCAGAAATGGCTTCCTGTGTCTTTTAAACTGCCATCACACTGAAGAGAAGACAAGTTACTCTCTGACATTAGAAAGTAAAGTACTCACCCTGTCACGGTGTGGCCTGCTCTCGCACAGCGAGTCAAATGATGTCTTCTCTCCTATAACTATATTTGTACATATCTCCCTTCCCTGACACCTCCCAGTCGCTCTTATGATATTACAATGACATCAATCAGCAATTGAGCAGTGTCCTTTTTATTGGTTGTCACGTAGAGTTCGGGTCTTTCAATATGTGCATTATTGAATTGTGAATAAACAAATGGGACACGTGTGTTTTTTGAATGCTGATACTGTGTCAGTGATGGTTTAAAGACTTGAGAAGATCAGGAAGTGTGTCACACAGTTTCTCTCTTAAGTTTATGATAACCATGAAGAGAAATGTGAAAAAGAACTCACCACTTTGGTCAAAGGTTTTTATGTCTGTTTATGTCTGGACATTATATCTTTGCATAATTTAAAAAACCTCATTCCCAGAATCCCGTCAAGTCGTCGTCGCTGTACTGTGGTGTGTGTGCAGTTCATTTGTCCTCATGTGTTAACCACGGGTCACCAGTTCAATGAGTTCATGTCCTCTTGATGCCTCAAAAAGCTAATTGGAGTCAGGTTTTCAGCCACCCGGGTCTCGTTAGCATTGTTTGGGGTGGGGACTCCGCTACTTGATAGAGCCCCTCAAACCTTTGGAGTTTGCTCTGCCCCGGGCCCCTTTCACGGGTCTCAGTAGTTGTTGATTTGCTTCCTATGCTGCCACCGGGTTACACTCTAGCTTTCAAACCTCCCGTACAACCTGGACGACCTCGTGGGCCGTGGCTCCTCTCGCACCCCTCGCCCCGGGCCCCCTGCCCTCTCCCTCCTGCCCCCCTGCCCCCCCTCCCCTCCGTCGTCGGCGTGCCCCTCGTTCCCTAGTGTTCAGGAGGGATAAATTACAAAATAAATACAACAGAATATATGGCTCCTACAGACATCTTTTTTTTAAACAGGAATTCTTATATAATCATTTGCCGTTCAACTTTCCACAGGTGAACTCACATGTTCAGCTGGTAAGAAGAAATGTGTTTATTTCATTTTTATTTATTTATTTATTTTTGGACACTCTGGTAGAGTAAAAAAAAAAAATCTTATATAATTATTTGGTGTTCCACTTTCTACAGGCACAGACTCGCAAATGTGTTGTGACGGTAATGACGCTAATTTAAACATTTACATAATTTTTGGGATCCTCGGGTAGATCATTACAAAAACAAAATTTTAATTCAAATAGAAATTCTTAAATAATCCTTTGGTGTTCCACTTTCCACAGGTGCATGCACATGTTCAGATGGTAGGAAGAAATATGTTTCTTTAATAATTTACATAATGTTTTTATTTTAAGAATACTTGAACACTTTCTTATTTAGTACAAAAGTTTACTCTACTCGAACCTCTTCTTCTCTCTTTGACCTCCTTTCATCAGGTACCACCATTATAGTCCACACTGGAATCCGCTTCAATGTGTTTATTTTACACATTTACACCTCATTAATCTTTTTAAACTAACATAAAATCCTTATCACATCCTCACTCCTTTGGGTTTCCCACTGTCCTCCACGGTGCCCTGCCACTGTTCACTGGTGGGTGTGTTTCTTTCTACATTTATCATCTTTTTTGGACATCCTGGTAGTGTTTCTTTTATTGGGTTCCTCTTAATTTTTGGTGGTTTCCTTTCCACGGCAACTCATGTGAGGAGGTAGGACTGAATGTTCTTTTACCCATTTACATTTACTTTATTTAAAAGAGAATGCTTTTATTATCTTGGTGTCTTACTTTCCACAGGGATCCACATGTCCAGAAGGTGAGAATAAATTCATTTCTTACACTCACACGTCATTTCTCTCAAGTTATGGTAAAAAAAAAAAAAAAAAATATCATATATATATATAAAAGAATAGATATATAATATATATTATATTCAGTAATTCTATGCTGAATAAGGACCTATATTTTGAAGTGTATATTTCGACATTTTGTTTTGTTTTCAAATGCAGAGTTCCCCTTCAATCTACCTGAGCCTGACGGGAACATCTCGGCCCAGTCATCAAACCAGGAACACGATAATGCTAAAAAAGCTGTTGATGGGAAGAAAGAAACCTGCACTAATGAAATCCCTGGTGGATGATTGACCTGAAGGATGTCTACAACATTTCTCTATTGCTATCTACACAAACAAAGAAAATGTAGAAATATCTGGAGCTCAGATCTACATCGGGAACTGTCGAACTGCGAACAACGACCTCAACAACAGACTGTATGTTACTATGAACTGATTTATTTCACACTTTCTGCATTTTGTCCAATATTTCCTGACAAAAGTTCTGAGTAACAGTTGGTGTTGGTGCCATATACTGTAGACAATAACTTTTTTTTAGATTCGATTTTAGAGAACTTGTTGCCTTTTTCAGTGTCCACATCTCCAGCAGCAAGCGAATCAGAGATTTCATCCCACAGAACCACAAACTGCCCTTTCTGTTTCTCTGCCCCTCACTGTATGTTCTTCTTTTTCTGTCTTACAGGGTTAAAACCAACATAGACTTCCAAAAGGGCTGCTGGAATGTGTATCAGACAAACACTTCAGGCCGCTACATCACTGTGTCCAACCCAAGAAAGGATCGTTTCTATCTGTGTGAAGTGAGAATCAACGCCACTAAAGAAGGTACGAGAAATGTTCTCATCCCACAAACTGAGCTGCTTATTCAGTGCAGTGCACACATACAATAACTGATTGATAGGCAGAGATGATTAAATGTCTTTACAGACAGAAACTGTATCAATACAAGAGCAGATATTATTATTACAAACTAAACAACAACCAAATGCACATTTACACACAACAAAAGAAGAACTGTGGTTCAACAAAGAAACAATGAAAACATGTATGTGCAGCTGCAGTGTCACACCTTTCTGTTTTACGTTGTTGAATAAAACAGGAATTCTTTTATAATTCTTATAATATATAATTCTGGCTTTCCACAGAGCCACCAGCATGTCCAGAAGGTGAGAATAAATGCATTTCTTTACACTCGTCAGCATCATTTCTCTCAAATCATGAGAAAAACAAGTATCCTAGTATTTCTATGATAAATGATGGCCGATATTTTGAAGTGCATTATTCTACATTTTGTTTTGTTTTCAAATGCAGAGTTCCCAGACAGAAACTGTATCAATACAAGAGCAGATATTATTATTACAAACTAAACAACAACCAAATACACTCAAATATTTTATATTAGATCGCACATTTCTAGACTCAGTTCATCGATCAATCATTCTAGAAGCAAGAGCAGATATGAACTGATACCTCATGTTCAACGTGATAATGTTTAAAATGTACAAATAGACAAATAAATAAACACAGTACAAGTAAAAGCCAGGCTAGAAGGATTTAAAAAGAAGGAATTCCTGAGGAGCCCTCAGGAATTCCTATGTAATCCTTTGGCGTTTCAGAATTAATGTGTTTCTTTACACTTTTTTTTCTCTCAAGTCATATAAAATATGTATATGTATGTATTAGTAATGCTAGGCCAAATAACACACGATATTTTAAAGAGAATGACTCAGATTAAAAATAACATTTTGTATTGTTTCCACATACAGATTTCCCCTTCCACTCAAGCAACTCTTGGATCACATCCCAGTCGTCAAACTTTGAGAATCACAATGCGAGTAGAGCTATTGATGGGGATAAAGGAGTGTGTGCTCACACCGAGAAAGAGAAAAACTCCTGGTGGATGGTTGACCTGCAGGGTGTCTACTACATTTCTTCTATCGCTATCTACATCAGATGTCACCATAATTCTGATATGACAGGCGCTCGGATCCACATCGGGTACTCTCGTAAGAACAACGGCACCGACAACAAATTGTATGTTACCATGAATTCCTTTATTTCACATTTTCTGCCATTTTCAGCATGTCCAATATTTCCTGAGAAAAGTCCTGAATGTACAAGAGAATGAATAAATAACTACTCTAATCTCGTAATTAATTCCATTTTTTTATTAAAGATTTTACAGTAGATTTGTTTTTTTTTATATATAAAAACCTTTAATTACAATATTATCTGTCTGTTAATACCCACATGACAAATCACAGTTGTTTCTCATGTAGTATTACACTATATCAAGAATACAGTATTTTTCTGCTTTCTTAAATTACATACGAATATATGTCAAATGTGATGGAGCATCTGTAAAGTAACGGTGTTTCTCTGCAAAGCCTTGACTGACATTTACAGACTGACAGTTTAGTTTTCTTTGTAGCCTCCACAGACACTGGCAGAATTATTGGTGTGAACTGTTCCTGTGTCATTGTTTGGATAGAAACTGGAGTGTTGGATGCTAAGCTGTCTGTAGAACTTGCTGCCTTTTTCAGCGTCCACATCTCCAGCAGCAAGCGAATCAGAGATTTCATCCCACAGAACCACAAACTGCCCTTTCTGTTTCTCTGCCCCTCACTGTATGTTCTTCTTTTTCTGTCTTACAGGGTTAAAACCATCACAGACTTCCAAATGGACTGCTGGAATGTGTATCAGACAAACACTTCAGGCCGCTACATCACTGTGTCAATCCCAGAGGAAAAACATTTAGTTCTGTGTGAAGTGAGAATCAACGCCACTAAAGAAGGTACGAGAAATGTTCTCATCCCACAAACTGAGCTGCTTATTCAGTGCAGTGCTCACATACAATAACTGATTGATAGGCAGAGATGATTAAATGTCTCAACATGACCCTGTTCCCTTTTTTTCTTCAGTTGAAACATTTCACACTGATGTTTTTTTTGTTTTTTAGATTCACCCTTTGTGCTGATCAAGCAGAAGAAGACTTGGGCAAATGCCCTGGAGTACTGCAGAGCCAATCACATGGACCTGGCTTCCATCCTTGACGAAGAGGAACAGGCCTTGGCTGAGCTGGAGGTGAAGAAGGCAAACACTGACTTTGTGTGGCTGGGCCTTCACTACACCTGCGTCCTGGAGTTCTGGTTCTGGGTCGCTGATTATCCCTTATGTTTCGATCACTGGGCTCCAGGCCACAAGAAAGAAGAGTGCGACATAAGTGTTGCCATGCAGAAGACAGAGGACCATCAGTGGTTCAGCAAGTGTGTCTACGACGAGTTTAATTTCCTTTGTGAAAAGTAAGAGAAATCAATGTTTTGTTTTTCTCAGCTCAAATTTGGACGAGTGTCGCTGTTGGCATTGTTGTCGTGACAACTTCTCTCATATGTGTTGTAGGTGATGGCTTCAGGCCCGGTGAAGCAGCTTTCCAGGTAAAAGTGATGGAATGAAGCACCTGCAACATAAACACGGCTGACAACAAACATATGTTATTTGCTACAGTTCATTTAATTAGTTTCTCTCCATATTTTAGGACATGCGTGCACTCTACCTTTGTGAAATGAGCTTGAAGTTGACTTAATGCTTCATATGTTGTGATTCATGATGCTGTGATTTGATGATTATCACATCTATGATATATATGCAAAATATTTCTCACTACTACTTTACTTTATTATATATTTGCAGCTTTTTTAAGAGATCACGTAATGTAACTTGACACGACATGCTTTTAATTCATGATGCTGTGATTTGATGATTATATGAGGGCAAAATATTTGTTACTACTTTTTTACTTGACTTTACAATACATTTCTTTTTATCATCCTTTTTAAGACATAACATGACATAATGGAACATGATCTATGATATATTAGAAATTGACACCTTTCAGGTGCAGACTTGTATGTTGGATGATTTCACAGAAATAATCATTATCTATCTATGATTTAGGGAAGTTTGAGAGCACAGAAATGGGTGTGTGTGTATTTGTATCACAACTAACATATATATTTATATATCAACATTTTATGTCATTTTTAAGGTTTAATCAAGAATCGAGCTGTATTTGAATGTTTGATGAATATTTTTGCATGTGCATTGTTTCCTTCTGTTTGAGGACTTTAAATAATAAAGTGTGAAAGCTTTGCATTTGGTGTCTGTCGTGTTTTGATTTGGTCGTTCTCTTTAACAGTTATGTCAAATACAATGTTAATAATTAAAGTAGATATTACATATGGTGAATTAACACCAGTCTAGACTGTAAAAGTGTGATTTCAGCCAGGTACCTCATCTCAAATATCTGCACACTGTGTGTTGTGTGTGTCGCTGGGTGTGGCCAGTGGGATTTCCCTCTCACCTGGCTGATTTCCTCACCACCTGTTCCTCGTTCACCAATCACCTGCTGCAGTTTAAAAGGCCGGCTCTTCCTGGTGGGCTGTACCAACTCAATGACGTCTGCACCTGGAAATCTGACACCATCAGGCCTGCACCACACCGGACACCTCCCTCCTCTGGCTCGCCAACTCACCTGCACATTCTCCCTTTGTAAACACAATAATGTGATGAACTGATTCAGGTTGAGGTCTGAGTGTTAATTCTTTGACTTATTTTGTCTTCACGTTTGTTGGTGAGAGCTGGCTGTTCAGTCAAACATTATGGGCACAACTTTGTCATATTTGTTGTTCCATAACAACAGTGATTGGTTTATTGCACCATCACAGGTAAACCTGCTCCACCTTTCCCAGTACAGAACAACTTTAGGAACTATATCATAATCATGACTTATATGTAGTAGTCGTGGACAGATTTCCTCCTAAAAGTAATCAGAATCAGAAAGGGGGGGCGAAATTATTTTTGTTACAATACTCCAGGTATAGAAAACGAAAACAACATATGTTAAACAAGAAATCATCTATTAAGCACTATATACACACACACACACACACACACACACACACATAAACTATCTCTCTCTCTCTCTCTCTTATTACACACACCCACACACACACACACACAAACCACACCACACACACCATAAACTTCTATCGTCCTTCTTCGCTCCCCTTCTCTCTCTTCTCTCCACCTCTCTCTCTCTCTCCTCTCTCTCTACCTCCTCCTCTCTCCTCGTCTCTCTCTCTCTCTCCTTCTCCTCTCTCTCTCTACTCTCCTCCTATATGATATATATATATGAAAGGTGATAGTAAAAGATGTGTATATATATAAAAGATGTCAGTCTCAACGTTCCTCTTAACAACCACTTTATATTATAAGAGATTAAATTATTTCTTGTCCTGTCTGTCTGTCTATCTAACAACAATCTATATATCTATCTATCTATCGCTGTTCTGTTGCTTCTGTCTGTCTATTGACTAACAACGTCTGTCTGTCTGTCTGTCTGTCTGTCTGTTGTCTTGGTCTGTCTATCTAACCAATCTGTCTGTTCTATCTATCTATCTATCTTCTTTTCATCATATCTATCTATCTATCGATCTCTCTACTATCTATCTATCTATCTGTCCTTCTGTCGTCTGTTCCGGTCTGTCTGTCTTTGGTCTGTTGTCTGCTGTCTGTTCGTCTGTTCCTATCTATCTATTATCATATCGGTCTCGTCGTCTGTCTGTCAGAGTCTGTCTGTCGGTTCCGTCTCTATCTATCTATCGATCTATCTAGTATCTATCTATCTACCTACTATCTAGCTATCTATCTCTGTCTGTCTGTCGTCTGTCTGTCTGTCGTCTGGTTCTATCTAACAATCTGTCTGTCTGTCTGTCTGTCTGTCTATCTATTATCTACATCTAGTTCATCTATCGATCTATCTCTACTGTCTGTCGGTCTGATCTGTACTGTCTGTCTGGTCTATTCTAAACAATCTGTCTGTCTGTCCTGATCCTGTCTGTCTCTCTATCTGATCTATCTATCTATCTATCTGTCTGTCTGTCTGTCTGTCGTCTGTCTATCTATTCATCTATCATCTATCTATCTATCTATCTATCATGCTATCTATTATCTATCTGTCTGTCTGTCTGTCCGTCTACAATTCAAATCTGTCTGTCTGTCTGTCCTGTCTTTCCTGTACTGTCTATCGTATCTATCTATCTACTAATCTATCTACTATCTATCTATCGTCTGTCTGTCTGTCTGTTCTGTGTCTGTCTGTCTGTCTGTCTGTCTATCTAACCATCTGTCTGTCTGTCGTCTGTCTGTCTGTCTGTCTGTCTGTCTATCTATCTATCTATCTATCTGTCTATCTGCGTCTGTCGTTGTCTGTGGGCTATCATCGATCTATCTATCTAATCCCGTATCTACTTTATGCTATCGATCTGTCCTGTCTGCGTCTGTCTGTTGTCCTATCTAACCAATCTGTCTGTCTGTCTGTCGTCGTGTCTGTCCTGTCTGTCTATCTATCTATCTAATCTGTCGTATCTGTTCTGTCTACTGGCTGTCTGGCTGTCTGTCTTTTATGCTAGCTAGTCGGCTAATCTGTCTGCTGGTCTGTCGACTCTGGCTTCCGTCTTGTCTCTCTATCTATCGATCTAGTCTATCTAGCTTCATCTATATCTGCATCTATATGCTATCTATCTGTCTGTCTGTCCTGTCTGTGCTGTCTGTCTGTCTGTCTATCTAACATATGTCTGTCTGTTGTCTGTCTGTCTGTCGGTCTTGTTCTGTCTCTCTATTATCTATCGTCTATCTGTCTGTCTGTCCTGTCTACTAACCATCTTCTGTTCTGTCTGTCTGTCTTGTTCTATCTATCTATTATCTATCTATCTATTATCTATCGATCCTATCTAGCTATCTATCTATCTATCTAGCTGTCTAACATCGTCTGTCTTCTGTCTGTCTGTCGAACAATCGTCGTCGGCTCTGTCGTCTGTCTGCTGTCTGTCTGGCGGTCTATCTATCTATCTATCGATCTATCTATCTATCTACTGTCTGTCTGTCTGTCTGCTGGTCTGTCTGTTCGTCTGTCTATCTATCTATCTATCTGTCTAACAATCTGTCGTCTGTCGGTCGTCTGTCTGTCTATCTATTATCTATCTATCTATCTATCTATCTAATTTCATCTATCTGTTGTCTGTCTGTCTGTTCTGTCTGTCTGTCTGTCTGTCTATCTATCTATTGTCTAACAACTCTGTCTGTCTGTCTGTCTGTCTGTCTGTCCTGTATATCTAATCTATTCTTCTATCTGTCTCACAATCTATCTATCTATCTTTCTCTCTATCTATCTATCTATTTATCTATCTACTCTGTCTAACAATCTGTCTGTCTGTCTGTTGTCTGTCTGTCTGTCTATCTATCTATCTATCTATCTCTCTATTCTGTCTAACCATCTTTCTGTCTGTCGTCTGTCTGTTGTCTATCTATCTATCTATCTATCTATCTATCTAACAATCTTCTGTCTGTCTGTCTGTCGTCTATCATCATTCCCCGGTGTTGGGTGCAGTAGTCGGTTTCCCCACTAGAGTTTCTCTGTGTCTCCGTGAGCAGCAGCGCGCTGTGTGTGTGTGTGTGTGTGTGTGTGTGTGTGTGGTGTGTGTGTGTGTGTGTTTTTTGTGTGTGTGTGTGTGTGTGTGTGTGTGTGTGTGGTGTGTGTTGTGTGTTTACCTCCGTGCAGAGCTGGACACAAACTCCACCAGCTCCACCAGCCCTGAAAAGAGACGAATGTAAGCTTTCATCGAGCTCAGTCCTTCGCGGGTTCCCCTCCGGCGTCAGTGACCCTTAACAGAGGTGAGTTTATACACACCACGCGAAATAAATATAAATAAATATTATAATCATTATTAAACACTGCGGCTAGCCTAGCCACCAGCTAACGTTAGCCTAGCCGTCGTGTCCCGTGATGGAGGATCGTGAACATGCGCCGTCCAAAACAAACAGTGAGTTAGCCCGCCGTTGTTCGGTTTCGGGCTCGGTGCCGTGAGTTGGGCAGAGCTGTCACGTGTGAAAAAACATCTTAATCGTCGACGAGTCGGTTTAATCTCCGGTTCCGACCGTTAGAGCTACGGTTACCCGCTAACTGACATTAGCTTCACGGCGCCGCCTCGCTTCCCGCACAAACACTTTTGATTTCAGTCGCTGCTCGCCGCCTTTTGTTCATAATTCAACACTTTGTGTCATCTGGGTTTTATTCAGAGACACTGAAGCTCTGCTCTTGTCTGCCACGAGCTTTAGACGATCAGGTAGCCGTTAGCAGCACAGGTAAGCAGCGCTCGTGCTGCGCCGCTGCCTTTGTTGAGCGCGCGCTGCTTTAATCTGTTTTTTATTATTTTATTATTATTATTATTATTACAGATTTATTGTTAAAGTTTGTAATGAGCAGTTTGTGACAGCTGCCTCTTCTTCTTTCACCTCCCCATGTCTTGGTCTCCTGCATGCGTGCATCCTTCACACCTGTCCTGACTGTGCAGTGGGTTTCTATTGAAAACATGTGTCAAACTCATGCTTCACTAATCGACTCACGACTCGATACGATTCTCGATTTTTTTTGTTCAACGTTTCGATATTTATTTATTATTTATTTTTTAAATCAAAATGAGCTACAGACAAATTATGACCAAATTAAATGATCTTTTTTATTTGTAGGCAAAACAATCTCAGGTGCTTTTTTTTTTTTACAGAAACTCTCCAAACAGTTTGTGTTCTCCTTACATGGTCATCTTTACGGAAGCCCTAAAGGGTCATACATACCGTGTTGATCCAAACTGAGCGGGTCACGAGTCACCAAACATATATTTTTAATGATATTCGGGTCCGTTCGGTCGGGTGTTTTGAATAAAAGAGCGGGACAAAAGACAGATTTCCCAACACGTGGAACTGAGCAATGCCATTAAACCGCATTTTAAATTAATATAAAACTCTAATCCATATTAGCCCCGATGACGCTAACGAAGGTATTATCAAGAGTATACATTGGTCCCTCGTTTATCGCGGGGGAGATACGTTCTAAAAATAACCCGCCAATAAACGCAATCGCAAAGTAATTTTTACACTTATTATAAATGTTTTACGGCCGTTATAAACCCCTAACCACACATTTTTATACACCTTTTTACACGCATTTTGCACCGTACTCACTTAGCCCATCACGGACGCCAGAACACAATGCGCGTTCATTACTGTTACAGTACGCTGTTAAAAATAAAGCATGCAAAATTACACAAAAAAAAAATCCGCGAAACAGCGCGACGTAGAGTCTGTGAAAAGTGAACCGCGATATAGCGAGGGACGACTGTATTACACTTTTAAAATGCGGTCAGGAAGCGGGTTTGGTACAATATTTCACATATTTGCTGCGGTCCGAGTTCGGGCGGGTTAGTTGTAAAAACGTCGTCGGTGCGGGTCGATCAAACATGGACCGCGCATCACTGATACATAATACATTTTATTCCAACCGTTTTCCGTGACAGTCACTGACGTTTGAAATCCGATCAGTTAGAATTTTCAGGGTATTTATGAACATCGGCTCAGTTAGATTTGTGATATAGAGACTTGTGATGCGCTTGATCGACTTTCTCCTGCCTCCTCTCTTCGTGTCCATTCTTATTTTGCGGCGTAAATTGTGAGTCGGACTCATGATTTAGAGCTGTGTACAGAAATAAACCAAAGTGAGAACACACACAGTAGATGATCGAGTTTAGTCCGTGCATCCACCTGAGAGTCTTTGCTTCGAGGACATTTCAGGCTGTTTGTGGATTGGTGGCCGGAGCGTGAGGAAAGAGCTCCGGCCGTGAGGCAGCGGAAGAGAGCTCCTCGCCTGAGGAGAGCTCCTCGCGTGGAAAGAGCTCCTCGCCGTTCGGGGCTCCTCGCCGTGGGAAACGCAGTCCTCGCCGTGGGAGAAGTTGCGTTGAAAGAGCTCCTGCTGCCGCGTATCTGTCCGCGAGTTGTCGCCACTACCTATCATCCAATGGGGATTTATCGTTTTATCTGGATGGACATCTTCTTAGTGGGGAATGTTTTTGACGATTATATCGCACATCCCTACTGTAGGCTGTAGTTTTTTTGTTTTGTTTTTTTAGCTGTATTCTACCGTGTGATGGCATGTGGCAGAAGCATTTCCTGTATCTGTCCCGTCGACAGCGGCGCTGTAGCATCCGTGGGAAGCTGCTCCGCTGTCTGTCCACTGTGTGATGGATAGGATGCTGCTCGTTGTCCCTGATGGAGAACAGTTTATTCAGCGTCCTCCTCTCCACCACAGTCTCAAGAGACTCAGTCTAGTCAAGAACAGAGAGCGCCTCTTTGATGATGCTTATCGATCTGTTGTGTCGCTGGCTCTGTGCTGCTGCCCCAACACAAACTCAGCAATAACAGACAGATCTCCAAAACATCTCTGCTGCACCCGTTGAGGAGATTCTCAGACTTCCTCATGGAAGTAGAGTCTGCTGATCCCCTTCTCTTGTAACACAGCCTCGTGTTAGATTTCCAGTTCCAGTCTGTTGTGGATACCAACCCTACCTAGTATTTGTAGTCCTCCACCTCCCCCCTCCACCTCCCCTCTGATCTGTAGTAACTACAAGAGGTGGATTCTTGATGTGAGATTACATGAGGGGGGAACAGCAGCGCTGTGTAGTCTTTGTTTACCCCGTGAGACACACAAACCCTCTCAACCTGTCTTCTTAATTTCCTCCAGTGGTCTGCACACCTTGTCTAATTGAATGGGGAGAGCGTTGCCGTCCTGTCACACCTTGTGCACTTGACACAGAAAAAAGAAGAAAAAAAGAGCGCTCGCATTACTCACCGTCACTCGCCGCTGTCCCGTTCCCTCCTTCACCTCCGGCTGTGTCGAGTTGTTGCAAAGTTGGAAGTTATCTTTTGATAGTCAGAGTCCATGTGAGACCGCGCAGACGACTGCAGAACTTTAATTTCACTGCATGTCGAGCTCAGCATGCATTTATCTAATCGGAGAGATTTGACAGCAAGAATTGTTTTGCAGTGTGTAGGATTCTAGTGCATTCGTGGTCTAATCGCTGTATGGCCAATCTTCTCCTGTTAAAAGACTTGTAAAGCTTGTGTCTAGAGCAGAATTTAGTTTGTCTGTTCTGGGTAATGAAGGTTAGCCTCCATGGAAGAAGGAGCCGCTCCCACTCTCTAGCTATAAAGGAAAAAAACTTACCCGTTATCAAAAACAAAAAGATTCTTCTTTTCAGTCTGATTTTTCTAAAAATAGAGGCCCTCAGTCTTACACACTGGACCTTTTTAAGAGGAGTCCAATGTGACTGATGCTTTAGGTCACTAATTCTCAAAACTGTGGTGGCTATGGAGGAAACAGTCAACAATAATGCTTCTCGTTAATCAGAATAAACTGTGTGAACTGTCCTTGGTTGAACAGGGTCTGCCTACGCTGCTGGATTTTAACGTCTGTCACAATAGTGATACTTGGGAGGTGGTTGAAAATTTTGAAGTGTCATTTTTTTCAGCACTCCAATTCATCGTAATGAATTCAATCTGATCGGAGATAAATTCGTCACATTAAGGAGAAGTCCAGATGGTGACTGACTGCTTTAGATCCGGGTTTCTCGAACCTTCAGCACTCAGTGTACAACACAGGATGAGGTTTATTCGTACAAGAGACTTTTTAAAACATATTTATTTTGTTATGTCGAATGTTTTGCATCTTGGAACAGAACCAGGCTACTTGGATGGATGGAATTATTTTAGAATACCTTCCTGCGATCTCACAGTTCAAAACCAAAGAATTAAGTGTTTAAAATGTGTCTAAATGAATTTTTATCGATGAAATATGAGATTCCTCTGCGTAACCACCACTGTATCGCACCACAGTTTGAAGATGCTTTAGGTTGCATCAGGTGGTGTTTGTGTAACGTGAGCGCCCAGGCTTTAGATGCTGCCAGAAATATGAAATTTATGACCTCTCAGGCCTGAGTACAACCTGCAAAACGACCACCTGCCCTGTGTTTGTTTGCATTTATTTGCGGTGGACTGTTGCTATATCTTCTCTTTGCTTTCTCTTCTGGCTGCACCACATGAGAAAGTGTGAAGATGAACAATCCTCTGTAACACACACAGCCGCCCCCCTGCGTCGCTCTCGGCGTTATTCTGGTAGCTTTTGGCTGCGATTTATGAAAGTGACACTCTTAAGTTTCACGGATGGTTAGAGGGAAGACCGCATAAAATTAGATTTGAACGTCTCAAGATATTCGGGAAGGCCGGAGCTGTGCACCGCAGGCAAAACAGGCAAAGCGGTGTCGTTCAGAACCTTTTGGAGGTTTCTCCTCGTCAGAACGTTCTGATGTCCACATGGCATGAGGCGTCTGAGGCATTAAGAACCTCTTCCTGATGACGTGACATGTAATGTTTTTTTTCAGGAGGAAACGTTGAGCTTATCCTAATCTGTGTCTTGTCTCGCACGTGACATCAACTCAAAAGCCCCCAACACTTATTTTTGTGCTCAGTTTACAGCTATTAGAGTCACAAGTGTTAACTCTGCATCCAGTCAGTAAACAAGGGGTAGAATCAGGGGGCCAACAAGAAGTTATAAGGGCCTTATTCAACCCGAAGGTTGACAGAGGTTAAATTTGCTCTGTTGAGGAGGATGAAATGAAGCGGTGTCCGCACGTATTATTTTACCATCGAGTCAGATCTGTGTCCATGTGTAAAATAATATCTGAGACAGTGAACAGGGAGCAGTTATTAACCAGTTTTTCTTTTTGTCACTTACAATCAAAGTTGCAACCTAAACAACAACAATGCAGGAAAAGAAGGCGCATTGACGTGACTCGCGCTCCAGATCTGGTGGTTGAGTGGAGCGCTGAGTTTGATTTACAGATTCTGATCACACGGACTCTGCGCTCACTTTTAAAATAGTTTGTCAGGGTTTTGTCTGTGACGGCTAGAGTTCAGTTCAGATAATGCTGGAAGGAGTTGTTCTTGAAGACCCGTCCTCAGCAAGTCTGGACAGCACCTCACCACCATTTAAATAACAAGCTGCATTCACATGGTCTAAAAACAGCTGGTTTCTGACTTACAGGCACTTT
Source organism: Larimichthys crocea (assembly GCF_000972845.2). Classification (NCBI taxonomy): domain Eukaryota; kingdom Metazoa; phylum Chordata; class Actinopteri; family Sciaenidae; genus Larimichthys; species Larimichthys crocea. The sequence goes on from NC_040012.1 coordinate 4,020,671, forward strand.
CTTTTCGGCTGTTATTTTGAGTTGGTATTGTGACGGTCAAATTGCTAGTCACCACCTGATCGTGGTTTAATGGTCAGTAAACGTCTTGAAAGACCGTCGGTGTGATTCTTGTGGTCCTGCACCACCGTTTCTTTGTGGCCTTTGTGTTCGCACGTTATCACAGCTGACCGCCGTGTGCTCTCGTCCTGGAGGGAACCTGGCTCTTTATGTCACCGCCGCCCTCAGCACAAACTAAAGTTTTGTTTCCCGGATATCTTGATTGATTGGCAAGATCCTTATCAAATAAAAACAACTTGGCAGCGACAAGGGGAGCTACAATATCAAAACGCTAACACAAAACAAGTGATGAATTGAAACAATGACGCTATGTCGGCTGTTATCATTATTAAACACCAACACTGGTGTTCATAGAAGAAAAGCAGATCCATCGTCTGATTTATATTTTTGTTATCCCACAGTTGAAAGATGAATAAGGAAAAATCATGTCACGCTGGTGAAAGAAGAGGACAGGGGACCCCAAGGTGGTCCAGTATGTGTGGGCGGCCATCGATGCATCGAATCCGAAACAAATCGCGAACATGGACAGATCTCCAAGTAAGTTCACCGCGATGAGACCCATACGATATTATGCTTTATGTCTGTGCGTGTCTTTAGGCTAAAACACTGCGAAGAAATCCGACACGATGGTTTGTACATTTTTGGAACCGGAGTGTGAAATTACGTCGCAAGAAATTTGATCTGGAAGTTTTCAACCTTCCTCTCGAGCTTTGAGCCCCCACGTTTGTATAACGCCACTAATGTTTGGCCTCCTCACTTGTCCTCAGTTAGAACTCTCTAACCAGCTCCATGTTTAAAAGGTTTCAAGTGATTTGAAGCATGATGATGACCTGAAGGGATAAAAAGCTTCCAAAACACACAGCTCGACATTGTTATTTACTTGAGCTCTGATTGATACATGTCGCCGTTACGTGCATAAATCATTCCCCGATTGACCCGCGTCTGCCGATCTTACTCTACTTCACCATCAACTCAAACTATCTGTATCACTTTAACATTTTTCCACAAACAGAAGATATTAAATTTTCGAAAGGATAATTGATTGATTTGATCCTTCACGGTAGTGTGGGATCTGTAAATGCGGTGGGAAGCCGGGTGAGGGATGGTCTGTCTTGGTGTGAATGTAGGATTTAATCAACCTGGACATCCTGCGCAGTTATCCGGAGTTTCATTGATTATGTTCTATTAAAACACATTACATATTTATACTAAACACCTTACATTGGGGCAAAAAAGATTAGTCAGCCACCAATGTCCAAGTCTTTCCACTTAAAAGATGAGAGGCTGTAAATTTTCATTCATCGGTCACCTTCAACTGTATAGAGACAAATCCAGAAGAGAAAATCTGATTTTTAAAGAATTTATTTGCAAATTATGGTGTAAATAAGTATTTTGTCAAAATAACAACCAGTCATTTTTAATACCTTGTTATATACCCTTTGTGGCAATGACAGAGGTCAAAGTCTTCACAAGGTTTTCACAACACGTTCTGGTTTTTGACCATTTGCAGATCTCCTCCAAAAGATTTTCATTGGGTTGAGTCTAGAGACGGTAGGGTAGGCCACTCCAGGACATTTTAAAATGCTTCACGAAAGCCACTCATTTGTTGCCCGGGTGGTGTTGTGTTTGGGATCATTGTCATGCTGAAAGACCCCAGCCACGATCATTTCAATAGCCAATGCTGATGACGGATGTTTTCACTCAAAATTGCTATTGCCCATTTCATTTATGTCCTTTACGCGGATCAGTCGTTCCTGGTCCCTCGCAAGCAAAACAGCCCCAAAGCGTGATGTTTCCACCCCCATGCTTCACAGGAGGTTTGGTCTTCTTTGGATGCAACTCAGCATTTCTTTCTCCTTCCAAACCCGGAACAGTTGCGTTTTTTTAACCACAAGTTCTATTTTGGTTTTCAACGACCTTCTCCCAATGCTCTCTGGATCATCCAAATGCTCTAGCAAAAACTTCAGCCGGGCCTGGAAAATGACGGAGAAGTGTGTTACTGATTGGTACAGCTCTGTGCAGGTCATTCACTAAGTCGCCCCGTTGTTGGTTCTGGGATTTTTGCTCACCGCCTTGTGATCATTTTAAACCCCACGGGGTGAGATCTTGCATGGAGCCGCCAGCTCGCGGGGAGATTCTCAGTGGTCTGTGGTCTTCCAATTTCTAATAATTGCTCCAACAGTTGATTTCTTCAACCCAAGCTGCTTACCTACTGCCGATTCAGTCTTCCCAGCCTGGTGCATGTCTACAGTTTTGTTTCAGCTCGTTGGGTCTTTGGCCATAGGGAGTTTGGAAGTGTTATGTTTGAGCTTGTGGACCGGTGTCTTTTCTATTACTGATACCGGAGTTCAAACAGGTAACCGAGTGGCGGATAGAGAGCGTCTTTGGGGAGAAGAAGTTACAGACTGCTTGTTTGTAGGTTGACCAAACTACTTATTTTACAGAGAAAGAAATTACCAATTATTCAATTAAAAAATCCTTACCAAAGTGTTTGCTGGCTTCTTTCCCCCATTCTTTCTCTCATAGTTGAAGGTACCTATAACCGACCTCTCCACCTTGCACAATCGGGTTGGCTGACTCTTAAATACTTTTTTGCCCCACTTTAATTGTTTTAGCAGTTTTGTTAACAGTGACAGCGGAAAAGACTGGATGCTTGTTTTTGACTCATTGCCATCCTCACCATGACGTAGCCACCTTTCATACTGCAGTCTTCCAGAAGAAACAGATTTACAGCAGGTTTGGTTCAGCATCGTTATTTATTCAAGCTAGGGAACGATCCCTCGTTCAACAAATGAAGACGGATCTCCTCGGCACCCTCGCCGTCAGGACGGGGGAGAGAACTAAATGAAACACTTAGCACGTTCATACGGCAAGTGGCGAGCACCTTGGCCGCTGGCCGCCTGCCAAATGATTACGGCACGAGTGGCTGTTTGTCCATGGCAAACGCTAAGGCCGCGGGGCATGCAACGGATGGCCTGCCACCTCCTCCCTCTCACCAACCCGTCCCACCTCCAACTATTCCAGTCCCCACTGTAGCCCTTTATTTCACCCAGCGAGCTCCATTGCCGGTGCTGACTTTGGTTTGGGGCGAATAATTAACTGGTCCCCTCTCTCACATCGCTTCAGGTGCACGGCAAGGATGGTTCACAACCGCAGCGACCAGGCTGCTGCAAATCCATTAGTTTATCATTAATTAAGCTTAAACAAGTAACAAGTGAACACAGAACAAAAGCAACACCAGGAGCCAGGTTTATTAATAACCAGGATGATTATTTATGAATCCTTATGAAACCAGTTCACGGGTTTCATTTTGTGGAAAGCGGTGCCACTTCTATTCCTGAATATTTCCCGTTGGCGCCCATGTTTCACCTCCGCTTACTATCTTTTTGTCACCTTTGAGCCGTGTAAGCATTCCAGAGGTAACTTGACTGAAGCCAACTATTTCAGGGAAAATGACATTCAGCCGTTCCGTCGTTTATTTCATAAGAGAGCCGGTGGCATTTTGCTAGTATAAAACGTTTTTACATTTCTTTATTTCATTTTTAAGATTAAACGTGATGGTACTGACCAAGTTTGCGAAACGTTGCAATTAGATGTTCCAGCTCCCATTATGATTTTCTTTCTTTATTTGAGAGTTTAATAAATATCTTTTGAGCTTTGACAAAACAAGTAATCTATTATTTTGGACTCTGTGGAAATTAGGATGTGTGTTTAGTGACCAATTCAGACTTAAGAAAAAAAAGGAACCTACCTGTTAGTTAAAATGATTCATTCAAAGCACGGTTTGTCATTTTCTATGTTATATTACTTTTTTGTGCTCATAAACGAAGAGGGAGCAGGTGGTTAAAGCTACACGTTGCAGTTTTATCACAGTCGGACACGGACTACAAGTGTGATTTAATTCTAGAAAAACTGGAACTACAGAAACCTGAAGCCCGCTGTCGCAGGTCGGAAGGATGATATCACGTCAGAGAGTCCTTCGTCATGGTTCCCTGGTATCCTGTTTAAGTAATCCAGTCTGCCTTGTGTCCACTGCTTACACACTATATAGGGCCTCTTCCATTGTAACTCAGGAGTAAATACAGCCCTCACTGATTCCCCCTGCCATATTCGTTCGTTGGCCGCCTTGCCCAAGCAGAGGGACACGCCCTTTCTGAGTCAGCATGCGGCTCCGGAATCGAGCGGCATTATTTCAATTCACATGTGCTCCCAAACTAGAAAATTGGGAGCGTAGAGGAGAAGGAAACAGATCGAGGAGGACTCTGCCTGCTTGTCTTTGACCCACATGTCTCTTTATCAGTTTTCTCGGGTGTCTACATCCAAATTTCTGGAGGTTCTGGGTATTGTTGTGGAAAATTACACATTGAGAGCAAGTATTTTAAGACCGTATCGAAACCACTGCAGCACGCTCTCTGACAATATAGGCCGTTGGTTACCCAGTTATTCGCGCGGATGTCGAGGGTCTGAGCTTCACTCGACTCATAAGCAACATTCACCCGCCGGGCTCACGGCTAGTCGGCCTTAATATCAACAACAAAGGAAGGCGTTTAATTTAAAAGAGGGAC
>NC_040012.1:4025322-4067589 GCF_000972845.2 Larimichthys crocea
AGGTAAATTAACCTTCATCACTTTAATTTCTTACTGTAGAATGACTTCAAATCTTGTTTGTGTTTGCAGACTCGACATGACTTCTGTAATGAAAGTGAAAATATTTTACATAGACTAAGACGGACAAAATGCATTATCGTAAGTCCTCAATTAAATGCCCCAACCAACAGCGTAACATAAAGTACATGATTTGTTGTAATTGTTTAACAAAAATATGTCTAAGTGACCTTATTTAATTTTTATCTTTCAAAATAAATCTCTTAGATGAAAGACACACGTCTGGAAGACACAGAACTGTATGATGGCACATCAGTCAGTGGAGATGATGATGAAGATGAGTATGTTCCAGATTCTACCACGGACCCTGAGGACAGTGATGCTAGCAGTGATGTCATCCCAATGAAATCATCAATGTTTTTGCTGCTAAACCATGTAGCCAGTCTGACAGTTATTTATTTCAGCTTTTATGACATCAGACTTGTGTATGTTTTATTTTATACACATTATACAACAATTTTACTTTCTCAATAAAAAGTATGTTGTGCAGGTCAAACCAGTAATTGTAATCTTCTTAACAAGGTTTCATTTCATCGCAAGTGCAACATGTTGGAGAATTTATTACATTATTTGCCATTTAAATATAAAAAAATAGGTCCCCACTAAGTCCCCACTATTAAAATATAAATCTGTGTGAAGTATTCAAATGTATGCAAATGTTGTCCCCTGTAAACCTAGAAACTCGTTTTGACAGGAAGTCCCCATAAAGTATGGCTCAAACCACTGCCATCGTCTTTTCAAAGATTTGAAGGCGTGTTTAGGCTCACTAACCAATGCCTGCTTTACCTAATTTTTTTCACACTTGTAGAGCCTCTAGAAAGGGTGGTCCCCACAAGTGATGTTCAGAAACTGGGTCCCCATGAAATATGGAAACCAGTATGTGTGTGTGTGTGTGTGTGTGTGTGTGTTTACCTCCGTGGCCAGAGCTGGACACAAACCTCCAGCAGCTCCACCAGCCCTGAAAAAGAGACTAATGTAAGCTTTCATCGAGCTCAGTCCTTCGCGGGTTCCCCTCCGAGCGTCAGTGACACCTTAACAGAGGTGAGTTTATACACACACGCGTAAATAAATATAAATAAATATTATAATCATTATTAAACACTGCGGCTAGCCTAGCCACCAGCTAACGTTAGCCTAGCCTGTCGTGTCCCGTGATGGAGGATCGTGAACATGGCGCCGTCCAAAACAAACAGCTGAAGTTAGCCCGCCGTGTTCGGTTCGGGCTCGGTCCGTGAGTTCGGGCAGAGCTTCACGTGTGTAAAACAAACATGTTTATTCCGTCGACGAGTCGGTTTAATCTCCCGGTTACCGACCGTTAGAGCTACGGTTAGCCGCGTAACTGACATTAGCTTCACAGCGCCGCCTCGCTTCCCGCACAAACACTTGTGATTTCAGTCGCTGCTCGCCGCCTTTGTGTTCATAATTCAACACTTTGTGTCATCTGGGTTTTATTCAGAGACACCTGAAGCTTCCTCTTTGTCTCCACGAGCTTTAGACGACAGGTAGCCTGTTAGCATCACAGGTAGCAGCGCTCGTGGCCTTGCGCCGCTGCCTCTTTGTTGAGCGCGCGCTGCTTTAATCTGTTTTTTAATTATTATTATTATTATTACACAGATTTATTGTTAAAGTTTGTAATGAGCAGTTTGTGACAGCTTCTTCTTCTTTCACCTCCCATGTCTTGGTCTCCTCATGGCTGCATCCTTCACACCTGTCCTGACTGTCAGTGGGTTTCTATTGAAAACATTGTGTCAAACTTCATGCTTTCACTAATCGACTCACGACTCGATACGATTCTCGATTTTTTTTGGTTAACGATTCGATTATTTATTTAATTTTTTTTTTTTTTTATCAAAATGAGCTACAGACAAATTATGACCAACTTAAATGATCTTTTTTATTTGTAGGCAAAACAATCTCAGGTGCTTTTTTTTTTTACAGAAACTCTCAAACAGTTTGTGTTCTCTTACATGGTCATCTTTACGGAAGCCCTAAAGGGTCATACATACCAGTGTTGATCCAAACTGAGTGGGTCACGAGTCACCAAACAATATTTTTAATGATATTCGGGTCGTGATCGGTCGGGTTGTTTGAAATAAAGATGCGGGACAAAAAGCCAGATTTTCCCAACACGTGGAACTGAGCAATGCCATTAAACCGCATTTTAAATTAATATAATAACTCAGTAATGCCAGTTTTATGTAGCCCGATGACGCTACGAAGTTAATTAAGAGTATACGGTCCCTCGTTTATCGCGGGGGATACGTTCTAAAAATAACCCGCAATAAACGAAATCCGCAAAGTAAGTTTTACAATTATTATACATGTTTTAAGGCCGTATAACCCCTAACCACACACTTTTATACACCTTTTTACACGCATTTTGTACAGTACTCCCTTAATTAATCAGGACACAGAACACAATGCGCGTTCATACTGTACAGTACACTGTAAAAATAAAGCATGCAAAATTACACTAAAAAAATCCGCGAAACAGCGAGTCCATGAAAAGTGAACCGCGATATAGCGAGGGACGACTGTAGACTACTTTTTAAAATGCGGGTCAGGAAGCGGGTTGGGTACAATTATTTGCTGCGGTCCAAGTTCAGGCAGGTTAGTTTAAAACGTCTGTCGGTGCGGGTCGATCAAACATGAACCCGCGCATCACTGATACATACATACATTTTATTCCACCCGTTTTCCCGTGATAACGAGATAATTAATCCGAGATCTGGAGAAAACAAAACGATAGTCTAGTGTATTAAATCATTGCAGTGTAGCAATGTCAGAGGAGCAGGAGTCTCAAAACATTTCAAACAGTTACTGAGTTTGAAATACAGATAGTCAGTTTTGATTTTGAGGGTATTTATGACGACATCAGGCTCAGTTAGATTTGTGATTAGAGATATGTGATGATCAATATTCTCCTGCTCCTCTTCTTCATGTCATTGTATTTTGCGGCGTAAATTGTGAGTCGGACTCAGATTTAGAAGCTGTGTACATGAAATAAACAAAGTGAGAACACACACAGGTAGATGATCAGAGTTTAGTCCGTGAATCCACCTGGATAGTCTCTGCTTCAGAGACATTTCAGGCTGTTTGTGGATTGGTGGCCGGAGCGTGAGGAAAGAGCTCCTCGCCGTGCGGAAAGAGCTCCTCGCCGTGCGGAAAGAGCTCCACGCCGTGCGGAAAGAGCTCCTCGCCGTGCGGAAAGAGCTCCTCGCCGTGCGGAAAGAGCTCCTCGCCGTGCGGAAAGAGCTCCTCGCTGCCCGGCGTATCTGCTCCGCGAGTCTGTCACGCACATACATACGTCATCAATGGGGATTTATCGTTTTTATCGTGGGATGACATAATCTTACCGTGGGGAATGTTTTTGACGATATATTGCACATCCCTACTGTAAATTATGACCTGAGTTTGTTTTGTTTTTTTAGCTGTTATCATACAGTGTGATGGCATGTGGCAGGAAAGATTTCCTGTATCTGTCCCGTCGACAGCGGCGCTGTAGCATCCTGTCCTGTCTGTCCACTGTGTGATGGAGAGGATGCTGCTTGTTGTCCTTGATGGATAAGAGTTTATTCAGCGTCCTCCTCTCCACCACAGTCTCAAGAGACTCAAGTCTCAGTCCAAGAACAGAGCCGGCCTTCTTGATGATCTTATCGAGTCTGTTGGTGTCACTGGCTCTGATGCTGCTGCCCCAACAAACTACAGCAACAACAGACAGATCTCCAACATCTCGCTGCACACGTTGAAGGATCTGAGCTTCCTAAGGAAGTAGAGTCTGCTCATCCCCTTCTTGTACACAGCCTCGGTGTTAGATTTCCAATCCAGTCTGTTGTGGATCACCACTCCTAGGTATTTGTAGTCCTCCACCTCCTCCACCACCTCCCCTCTGATCTGTAGTAACTAACGGAGGTGATTCTTGATGTGGATTTACATGATGGGGGGCAACAGCAGCGCTGTGTAGTCTTTGTTTACCCCGTGAGACACACAAACCCCTCTCAACCTGTCTTCTAATTGTCCTCCAGTGGTCGCACACCTTGTCTAATTGAATGGGGAGAGCAGGTTGCCGTCCTGTCACACCTTGTGCACTTGACACAGAAAAAGAAGAAAAAAGAGACGCTCGCATTACTCACCGCCACCTCGCCGCTGCTCCCGTTCCCTCCTTCACCTCCGGCTGTGTCGAGTTGTTGCAAAGTTGGAAGTTATCTTTTGATAGTAGCGTCCATGTGAGACAACGTGCAGACGCTGCAGAACCTTTAATTTCACTGAATCTCAGCTCAGCACTGCATTTCATCTAATCAGAGAGATTATGACAGCAAGAATTGTTTTGCATTGTGTAGGATTCTAGTTGCATCTCGTGGTCTAATCGCTGTATTGCAATCTTCTCATAGTATAAAGACTTGTAAAGCTGTGTCTAGAGTCAGTATTTAGTTTGTCTGTTCTGGGTAATGAAGGTAGCCTCCATGGAAGAGGAGCCGCTCCCACTCTAGATATAAAAGGCAAAAAAATTACAAATTATAAAACCAAAAAGATTCTTATTTTCAGCTGATTTTTCTAAAAATAGAGGCCCTCAGTCTTACACACTGGACCTTTTTAAGAGGAGTCCAGATGTTGACTGACTGCTTCAGGTCACAAATTCTCAAACTGTGGTGCTACTTGGAGGAATATATGTTTTTAGTGAAATTATACAAAACAAATTTGAGTTAATTTAAACAAAGATATCACTGGAATGTGATTTTAAAAAAAGTTTTGTGTTCCCTGTAATGTTTGTTTTTTATATCAACCTGATGTGTCGTCACTATAGTGCATACACACGTCCATGATTAGTCATTAATTAAAATGTGGTTTGAGATAGTTGAGTGGTGGTTTCAAAAAGCCTGCATGCATAGCTCCAAACAGGAAATATTAGTGTGTTGATCAGGAGTACACCTGTGACACCGAATGGTTCTTGAACGGGTTCAGTTCAGGATTCAACAGTCAACAATAATGGATCTCGTTAATCAGAATAAACTGTGTGAACTCTCCTTGGTTGAACAGGGTCTGCCTACGCTGCTGGATTTTAACTCCTGTCACAATAGTGATACTTGGGAGGTGGTATGAAAAGTTTGAAGTCCAGATGGTGACTGACTGCTTTAGGTCCGGGTTTCTCGAACCTTCCACACTCAGTGTACACACAGGATGAGGTTTATTCGTAACAAGAGACTTCTTAAAACATATTTATTTTCTTATTGTTGACTGTTGTTGCATCTTGGAACAGAACCAGAGCTACTTGGATGGATGGACTTATTTTAGAATACCTTCCTGCAAACTCACAGTTCAAAACAAAGTATTATGGTTGTGTTAAATGTGTCTAAATGAATTTATTCGATGAAATAATGAGATTCCTCTGCGTACCACCACTAGTACTCGCAGGACAGTTTGAAGACCACTGCTTCAGGTTGCATCAGGTTGGTGTTTGTGTACGTGAGCCCAGGCTGTAGATGCTGCCAGACATATGAAATATTATGACCGTCTCAGGCCTGAGTACAACCTGCAAACGACCACACGCCCTGTGTTGATTTTGCATTTATTTGCTGTGGACTGTGCTCATATCTCTCTTGCTTCTCTTCATGCTGCACCACATGAGAAAAGTGTGAAGATGAACATCCTCTGTCAACACACAGCCGCCTTCCCCCTGCGTCGCTCTCGGCGTTATTCTGGTTAGCTTTTGGCTGCGATTTATGAAAGTGACATCTTAAGTTTCACGGATGGTTAAGAGGAAGACCGCATAAAATTAGATTTGAACGTCTCAAGATATTCAAGGGGAAGGCCGGAGCCTGTGCACCGCAGCAAACAGGCAAAGCGGTGTCTTCAGAACCTTTTGGAGGTTTCTCCTCGTCAGACGCTTTCTGATGTCCACATGGCATGAAGGCTGTCTGAGGCATTAAGAACCTCTTCTTGATGACGGTGACATGTAATGTTTTTTTTCAGGAGGAAACGTTGAGCTTAATCCTAAATCTGTGTCTTGTCTAGCATGTGACATCAACTCAAAAGCCCCACACAATTATTTGTTGCTCAGTTTAACAGCTATTAGAAGTCACAAGTGTTAAACTCTGCATCCAGTCAGTAAAACAAGGGGTGAATCAGGGGGCAACAAAAAGTTATAAGGTCCTTATTTCAACCAGGAAGGTTGACAGAGAGTTAATAATTTGCTCTGTTGAGGAGAATGAATGAAGCGTTTGTGTCCTCACGTATATTTTTACCATCGAGTCAGATCTGTGTCCATGTGTAAAATAATATCTGAGATCTGTGAACAGGGATGCAGTTATTAACCAGTTTTTATTTTTGTCACTTACAATCAAAGTTGCAACATAAACCAACAACAATGCAGGAAAAGGAGCATTGACGTGACTCGTGCTCCACCTCTGTGGTGGCAGAGATCTGGTGGTGATGGAGCGCTGAGTTTGATTTACAGATTCTGATCACACGGACTCTGCGCTCACTTTTTAAAATAGTTTTCAGGGTTTTGTCTGTGACGGCTAGAGTTCAGTTCAGATAATGCTGGAAGGAGTTTGTCTTTGGAGGAAGCCGTCCTCAGCAAGTCTGGACAGACCTCACCACCATTTAAATGACAAAGCTGCATCACATGGTCCTAAAAACAGCTGGTTTCTGACTTGCAGCACTTTCTTTTCGGCTGTTATTTTAGTGAGTATTGTGACGGTCGAATTGCAAAGTCACCCACCTGATCGTGGTTTAATGGTCAGTAACGTCTTGAAAGACAGTCACGTGTGATTCTTGTGGTCCTGCACAGTCTTTGTGGCCTTTGTGTTCGCACGTCATCACAGCTGACCGCCGTGTGCTCTCGTCCTGGAGGGAAAACAGTGGCTCTTTATGTCACGCCGCTCAGCACAAACTAAAGTTTTGTTTCCCGGATATCTTGATGATTGGCAAGAATCCTATCAAATAAAAACAACTTGAGCAGACAGAGGGAGCTACAATATAAAACGCTAACACAAAAACAAGTGAAACAAGTGACTGCTATGTTCAGGCTGTTATCATTATTAAACACAACACTGGTGTTCATAGAAGAAAAGCAGATCCATCGTCTGATTTATATTTTTGTTTCCCACAGTTGAAAGATGAATAAGGAAATCATGTCACGCGTGGTGAAGAAGAGGCAGGCGGACCCCAAGGTGGTCCAGTATGTGTGGGCGGCCATCGAGGTCATCCGCAATCAGAAACAAATCGCGAACATGGACAGGATCTCCAAGTAAGTTCACAGCAGATAAGACCCATACGATGATGCTTTATGTCTGTGCGTGTCTTTAGACTAAAACACTGAGAAGAAATCAGACACATGGTTGTACATTTTTGAGAACCGGAGGTGAAATTACGTCGCAAGAAATTTTATCTGGAAGTTTTCAACCTTCTCTCGAGCTTTTGAGCCCCCACGTTTGTAAGCCACTTAATGGTTTGGCCTCCTCACTTGTCCTCAAGTTAGAAACTCTCTAACAGCTCAATGTTTAAAAGGTTTCAAGTGATTTGAAGCATGATGATGACCTGAAGGGAGAAAACAGCTTCACACATACAGACAGACATGTAATTACTTGAAGCTCCTGAATGTGAACATGTCGCGTTACATAAATCAATTCCCCCGATGACCCGCGTCTGCCGATCTTACGCTACTTCACAAATCAACTATCTGTACTCACTTTAACATTTTTACAAAAACAGAAGATAATAAATTTAGAAAGATAATTGATTGATTTGATTCTTCATCTGTAGTGTTACCTTATTTTATGGAGGCAATTGGATCTGTAAATGGGTGGGAAGCCGGTGAGGGATGGTCTGTTTTTGTGTGAATGTGGGATTTAATTCAACCTGACATCCTGCAGTTATCAGGATTTCATTGATTATTTTCATATTAAAACACATATATATTATACTAACACCTACATTGGGGCAAAAAAGTATTTAGTCAGCCACCAATTGTCCAAGTTCTTCCACTTAAAAAGATGAGGCCTGTAATTTTCATCATAGGTTCACTTCAACTATGAGAGACAAATCCAGAAAATCTGATTTTTAAAGAATTTATTTGCAAATTATGGTGGAAAATAAGTATTTGGTCAATAACAAAAGTTCATCTTAATACTTTGTTATATACCCTTTGTTGGCAATGACAGAGGTCAAAGTCTTCACAAGGTTTTCTCACATTGTTGCTGGTGTTTTGACCCATTCCTCCATGCAGATCCCTCCAAAGATTTTCTATGGGGTTGAGATCTGGAGACTGGCTAGGCCACTCCAGGACCTTTTTAAATGCTTCTTACGAAGCCACTCCTTTGTTGCCCGGGTGGTGTGTTTGGGATCATTGTCATGCTGAAAGACCCAGCCACGTATCATCTTCAATGCCCTTGCTGATGGAAGGAGGTTTTCACTCAAAATGCTCATTGCCCCATTCATTCTGTCCTTTACGTGGATCAGTCGTCCTGGTCCCTTTGCAGAAAAACAGCCCCAAAGCGTGATGTTTCCACCCCCATGCTTCACAGGAGGTTTGGTCTTCTTTGGATGCAACTCAGCATTCTTTCTCCTCCAAACACGACAAGTTGAGTTTTTACCAAAAAGCTCTATTTTGGTTTCATCTGACATTCTCCCAATCCTCTTCTGGATCATCCAAATGCTCTAGCAAACTTCAGACGGGCCTGGACATGTACTGACGGAGAAGTGTGTTACTGATGGTACAGCTCTGTGCAGGTCATTCACTAGGTCGCCCCGTGTGGTTCTGGGATTTTTGCTCACCGTTCTTGTGATCATTTTGACCCCACAGGGTGAGATCTTGCATGGAGCCGCAGATCGAGGGAGATTATCAGTGGTCTTGTAGGTCTTCCAATTTCTCCCACAGTTGATTTCTTCACACCAAGCTGCTTACCTACTGCAGATTCAGTCTTCCCAGCCTGGTGCATGTCTACAGTTTTGTTTCAGCTCGTTGGTCTTGGCCATAGTGGAGTTTGGAGTGTGACTGTTTGGGCTTGTGGACAGGTGTCTTTTATACTGATACCAAGTTCAAACAGGTAGCGAGTAGAGGACAGAGGAGCCTCTTAAAGAAGAAGTTACAGGTCTGTGAGAGCCAGAAATCTTGCTTGTTTGTAGGTGACCAAATACTTATTTTACAGAGAATTTACCATTTAATTCATTAAAAATCCTACAATGTGATTTCCTGGATTCTTTCCCCCCCATTCTGTCTCTCATAGCTGAAGTGTACCTATACAGACCTCTCCTCTTTAAGTGGGAGAACTTGCACAATCGGTGGCTGACTAAATACTTTTTTGCCCCACTGTAATTGTTTTAGCAGTGTTGTTACAGTGACAGAGGAAAAGACTGGATGCTTGTTTTGACTCCTTGCCATCCTTGCCATGAAGTTAGCCACCTTCATACTGCAGTCTTCAGAAGAAACAGAGTTTACAGCAGGTTTGGTTCAGCATCGTTATTTTTATTCGAGCGGGGACGATCACCTCGTTCAAACTGAAGACGGATCATCCTCGGCACACCTCGCCGATCAGGACGGGGGCAGAGACTAAATGAAACACTTAGCACATCTCATACGGCAAGCTGGCGAGCACCTTGGTCGCTGGCCGCCTGCCAAATGATTACCGGCAGCGAGTGGCTGTTGTCATGGCAACGCTAAGCAGCGGCATGCAACGGATAGGCCTGTCCACCTCCTCCCTCATCACCACCCGTCCACCTCCAACCTATCCAGTCCCACTGTAGCTTTATTTCACCCAGCGAGCTCCATGAAGGTGATGACTTTGGTTTGGGGCGAATAATTAACTGTCCCCTCTCTCACATCGCTTCAGGTGCACGGCAAGGTCACAACCGCAGCGACCAGGCTGCTGGAAATCAATTAGTTTATCATTAATTAAGCTTAACAAGTAACAAGGAAACAGAACAAAAGCAACACAGGAGGCAGGTTTATTAATAACAGGATGATTATTTATTGAATCCTTAATGAAACCAGTTCAAGGGTTCATTTGTTGGAAAGCGGTGCTCCTGAGCCGCACTTCTATTCCTGATATTTCCCGTTTGGAGCCATGTTTCACCTCCGCTTACTATCTTTTTGTCACATTTGAGCTCGTGTAAGCATTCCAGAGGTAACGTGACTGAAGCCAAATATTTCAGGAAATGACATTCCAGCCGTTCAGTAGTCTATTTTCATAAGAGAGCCGGTGGCATTTTGATAGTATAAAACGTTTTTACGTTTATTTAATTTTTAAGATAAACGTGATGGTACTCGTACTATAGTTTGAGAAACGTTGCATTAGATGGTTCCAGCTCCAACATTTACTGATTTTCTTTCTTTATTTGAGAGTTAACTAAATATCTTTTAAATTTTGACAAAACAAGTAATCTATTATTTTTGACTCTGTGGAATTAGGATGTGTGTTTTAGTGACCAAATTCTGACTTAAGAAAAAAAAGGAAATACTCGTTAGTTAAAATGATTCAAGCAAGTTTGTCATTTTCTATGATTTATTATTATTTTTGTGCTCATAAACGAAGAGGAGACCAGGCTGGGTTAAAGCTACACGTTGCACGTTTATCACAGTCGTTGTGATTTTAATTCTAGAAAAACTGGAACTACAGAAACCTGAAGCCGCCTGTCGCAGGTCGGAAGATGATATCAGAGTCAAAGAGCCTCGTCAGGGTTCCCTGGTATCCTGGTTTAAGTAATCCTAGTCTGCCTTGTGTCCACCTCGCTGACACACTATAGGCCTCTCCATTGTAACTCAGGAGTAAATACAGACTCTCACCTGATTCCCCACTGACATATTCTGTTCGTTGGCCGCCTGCCACAGCAGAGGAGACACGACCTTCTGAGTCAGCAGGCGGCTGCAGGAATCAAGCGGGACATTATTTCAATCACATGTGCTCCCAAACTAGAAAACTGTGGGAGCGTTAGAGGAGGAAACAGATGAGAGAGACTCTGCCTCTGCTTGTAATTTCGACCCACATGTATCTTTAATCAGTTTCTCGGGTTGTATAAATCAAATTTATGGAGCGTCGGGGTATTGTTGGTGGAAAATTACAAATCTGAGAGGCAAGTCATTTTAAGACCGTAGAGAAAAAGAATGCATGCACGCTCTCTGACTAATGATCATGACGTGTACACAGTTATTAGAGCGGATGTCGAGGGTCTTGAGCTTCACTCGACTCATAAGCAACAATTTAAACCGCCGGGCTTCACGGCTTAGTCGGCATTAATATAATTACAACAAAGGAAGGAGCTTAATTTTAGAAAGAGGAAGGAGCAGGTTAACACCCACATCCAGCTATCGGAAGAAATCAGAGTTCGTTCACCTTAAATCACCTCGGGGGCACCACCCTTAGTCTTATTAGTCTTTTTAATCTGAAGGTTGCTACAGAAATATTATTCATCTATAAGGTAAAGATCGCTTGGCAGACGTGCAGAAGAGACGTTTCTCTGCTGGAGCGGTGTTGTTTCTTTGTGTGGACGCCTCTCGGCATCTTTGACTCGAGCCGTCTTCTCTGTCTCTGCAGCAGACGTCTCCACACACACCCGTCGGCTGGAGGAAGTGAAGTGTGGATTCAGGGTTTCTTCAGCTAACATGTGTTGTGTTAGAGCACAGACGTTGATTCTTGCTTTGGCAGGACGCTGAGCTTCGGTATCTCAGTGTGCAGACAGCTCTTTGTAGAGTCAAGCTTACACTTCCCTTTAAGTATGAGTTATGATCAGTTTTCTGAAATGTAGACGTTCATCTGCGAGTCCAAACTCTCGCCGTCTTTGTTCAGACATGTATGAGCATCCACAGTTCACGTTAGCACAGTCTCAACAACAGCATGATAATATAAAGCTTCACATTCTTCTTATATTGTTATTTTATCACTTGATACATTTGAATTCGGCATGGCGACGTCATTTCTCTGTTTTATGGACTCTTTAGTCTTCCGGTCCTTTCAGCAGCACTGAATTTCTGCATCGAGCAAAGCACAACCAGGCTGAACTTGGCCGTGAGGTGCACTGAAGCCACAAATCTCGTTGTTCCACTTGATGGAGACCGGAGATGGTGAGGTTGTCGAGGTGACTTCTTGCAGGCCCGTCATAATTTGAGAAATTCTTTCTTTCAAAGGTCTCAGGACAGCAGAGAACGTTTGTCAGTTCTCTGCATGGTTGTAAATTTCTTCCACGTCTGCGCCGATGTTTCCGCTTTTCTGATTGGATCCTAAATGTTCATGTTTGAGCGACCCTGAGCACAGCTGCCATTATTTCTAATCACTTCTCACCCTCCACCTGTCCAGGTACCTGAGCCGTGTGTTTGGCATGCACCCTAAGGAGACTGCCAGACAGCTGAGCTTGGCCGTGAAGGACGGCCTCGTGGTGGAGACCCTGACTGTCGGCTGCAAGGGCTCCAAGGCCGGCATCGAGCAGGAAGGATACTGGCTGCCCGGGGACGAGATGGTAGGTTTGAACAGGTTCCTAACACGGACAACAGAGTTCACGAAAAGAGACGTTCAACCCTTAAACATGTCAGATCACACACACTTTATTTCTCAGTAGTGTGTATCGTCTTTTTGCTCAGACATTATTTTTCTCTTTTCTCATGTGAACTTCATTTCCTCTTATTTCCCTTGTTAGTTGTGAGGATCAGTTCACAGTGTATCAGCTCTACCTGGGGAGAATCCTCATGCCTTTTTTTTTTTTACTGTCTCTGTATGAGCACTTAATGGATTACTGTGCGAGCGGCATTAGCATGTATTAGGTGGCTGCTGTAATCCCAGTGCTTTTTGCACCGGGGTAGTAATACCTGGGCAGCATCTGAGTACCAACTGTGAAATCTCATGCAGGAAAAACAGAAATAACTGACAGGATTTGTATCAGAATAGTAATATGTTGAGAAGTTTTGGACTTAACATTGATTCAAGGTTGATTTTTCTAGTTGAAATCCTTGAATTCAAGGCTATCTGTTATGATTTCAGGCCATAGATCCTGGAAAGAAGCATGCAGTATTAAGGGATTTAATAGTTTTTGGGGCTTCACAAAGTGTTTCCATGATCTGTTGTTAAAATCTCTCAAGATGAGCTCAGGTCGACTTTTATTTTGAAGCGGCAGGACTTTTAAACACTACTCTCTGAATCACTTGCAATCACAGGAGCCGAAAGCAGAAGGAAGCAAGGTAAGGGCTGCATTGTTTTTCTTCAAACTCAGGGTTTGTTCTTCATTCGATCACTTCATTTTTTTTCTCCTCCCCTCCCTTCCCCTCCTCTCCTCTCGACTAACATCATTCTGTGAGAAATCGGCTGTGCCACATGCAGTGCAGTCAGGGATTTGAGTGAATCTTTTTATGCAGGTTGCAGAAAACAAAAAAAAAGAGAAACAGTGTGGTGTGTTCTGGTTGGTGAACGAGTCGGAGGCTGTGTTTTTAAAAATCACACAGAAAGCTTTCAGCTTCCAGTCGTCTCGCACTTTCGCGATGTCTGCGATTGAGTCCGCTCGCTGCACCTTTTTTAAATTAAATGAATCACACAAGGTGAAAGCTGAAAACACATCAGGTTTCACATTCGGCCTCACAGTCCACTATTTAAACACACTGCCAGAAGCCACTCGCTGTCATTCAGTCACACTGTAAAAAGCTTCATGAAAGTCCGTTGCAGCGCTGCGTCTACGTGGCCAAATTTCTTGTGGAAGTGATTGATGATGATAAAATATTCGTGCTCGCTACTCATCTACAGATGTGCCGTTGCTTGATTTCTTTTTCTTTCTTCTTTTTTTTTTTTTTAAACAACACAAACTCGGTGCAGCACAAAGCTGTGTCCAAATATCTCAAGTGTTAATGACAAGCTTCAATAAATTTTAACGTGAGACGACAAGCAATGCCAGCATAGCCGCAGGTTGGTAGCAAGCATCTGTGCGTTTGTAGTTTTTTTTGGTCTTTGTAGTTGTAGTTCTCCTCAGAGGAGGTGTGTTCTGCCGTGTTCTTAACTTCTGTCTGGCATGCTTATTTTCCTTTTTTCTTCATTTAATTGATAAAACACAGGGTGGAGGCGGGAAAGGGAAGGATGTGGGGGGTGGGTGGTGGTTTGTGTGGTTGTGCTCTTTTAGTTTTCTCTGTGCCTGCTACTCAGTAACACAGCCGACTGGTTTGTCCAGGTTAGCGAGCGCTCGGCGGACAGTTTTTTTGAATGCGAGGCAGTGAAAGCAGTCGTCAAACGGAGGCAGCTCTCCCTCCACAGGTGCCTGGATTCAATCCAACTGGCATGTGCCGTGTCCTCGTGTTGACCTCAGCGATATTTACTTAAACAGATAACCAGACTTTTCACACACTAACCTTTAAAAAAAAAAAAAATTGCACTGAATCCTTGAAAACAAAAAATAAAACGCACAGCCTCACGTCAGATTGGATTAAATCCAGGTTCGCCTCGAAGTGACTGTGTGTGAACTCCTGAAATCTGCACATCAGACAGTTGGATGCATGACGATGATGAACGTGATATGATGTGTTGATGCACTTTGACAGCAACAACTTGTACACTGTAAAAAAAACACGTGATTTCATTTACTAACCCATAATTTTGACAAAGTTGTGTGCAAACATTGTTTTTATCTTTCTGAATGTAAACTCTGTTATTGAGTGCGCAGTCCTCCGCTAACAGCATATACAATTTATACACTGGGGAGTAAAAGCGGAGAGGTGCTGCTTCACGCCCTCCTCCATCAGGCTTAAACAATTTCTGTGCTGTCACATCTTTTACCAAACCCTTCTGTCTTCTCCTTCAACATCATAGGCAGTGGTGCAAATCACTGAACAGGCCTGCTCTATGGTAATATTGGACTTTAATATGATTTTTGCATCAATGTGATTTAAGGGCTTTGATTTAATTAGCGAAATTTAATACTGCTATTGTTAGACTGATGATTATATATTAATATTTACAATTATTTGACTGTGATAGAAGATTGTATGCATATTGCCCACCCCTATTCTCAAGAATTGTCTAGTAAAAATGAAAAATATCGGCTGTAATTTGTGTAGATCTGTGCCACTTTTGTTTATTAGTTCATGTGTGACCTAAACGTACACCAGCCTAGTTTTCTAAGATCCAAATCTGCATTTTTTAGTCACAGCACAGTGTCTGAACTCTGACTGCAGGTGAAGGCAGTTTGAAAGAAGCAGGAGGTGGAGACGAATCCTGGAGTTTTTGTTTTGTGTAGGTCATTAGAAGGCACGCTGAAACCCCGTCGCTCGGCCTCTCTGGGCTCCGTGGCGTGTCCCAGCTTGACACCGCAAGCATTGGGAAGGTGGATAAAGGCAGCCAACCCCCTCTGGCTGCCTCAACCCCTCCTCTGTCCCCATCGCTGTCCAAGTCCCTGCCTTTTGTTGGCAGCTTTTAGTCAAGGCCCATTTCTCCCTCTTAAAAAAAGCACAGAGGTATTTCACGGATGTTTAGAGAACGCTGTGATTTGACCCGAAAAACTGATTTTCTGCCTCAGTTTTTCTGATTTTTGCTGGTGAACTTGAGGGATTAAATGTTTCTGAATCAGAATATTTCACACTGACACATAAACAGTCTTATTTTAACGTCTTCTGCCTCGCTGCTGCTGGTGCTCCTCAGGCTTTATGTGGCTGTAACGATATCTTTTGATTCGGCCCGACTCTCTCCACACGCCCGTCCTGTTACTTTGCTGAAACCACAGACTCCGTGTCCTTGGCTCGGAGAGCTCCAGCCTTTTGAAGTCAGCCACTTGTCTTTCATCAGACAGTCCAACAATAGTGAAGTGCCTGTTGACATTCGACAGAACTCAAGGACCATTTTTATATTGTCAAGTGTTTGTGTTGGTGGAGAGTCTCTTACGCTCTGAAAAAGAAGTCCTTTGAGGAATCTGTGGATGGATTTCATTATTTCACACGTTTGATTGTGAAGTCGTCCTTGGGCTCTTTTCATTCGGGAATATGTGAACTCAGCGGTTGCACTTGACGTGTTTGTTCCCAGATGAACCCACAGAACTGAGAACGCGATCTAACCGTGATCGCGATTCGGTATTTTGCTCACATCCTGCAAATCTGTGCATAAACCAGAGAACGTACCGAAAATGCAACAATCCACAAATCTAGCTGCACGTACCGCCTCGTCGTTTGTTCATTTATAAGTTTATCAGTTTCTGTGTTTTCTAACTTTTAATATTCAGTACATCTTTTAAATCATTTAAGGATTCAAAATAAAGCAATCAAAACATGTTCTGCATGTATAAATATGGAAAGAAAAAGAATATCAGCCGCTCTGTTGTTACTTTGAACGAAGGTTTTCAGGAGGATACGAAGGATTTATTACATTGTTGACACTGCCAGACTGCTTTGAGAGTAGGGAGCAATATTTTTAAGGGTTAGTACCGTGAATATTTTTACACCAGGCGTTTTCTATCGCCAAAAAGACGAGGTTCTAATGTACTGATAGGACGGCAGCTCATGATTTATTACCCTATTGGTTAAGCAGTCATTCGTTTAGTCTTTAAATACTTTTAGGTTTTAAACAAACGGCCGTTCTTGTGACGTATCCGGCGGTTGTAAATGATCCTGTAAAAGATCCTCCCGAGGGAACCGTGGATTTCCAGAGTGTAGAGCGCTTCCTCCTGGCAGGTTCTGCTTCTGATCAGTGTCTATGGCGTAGCAGCCACATTGGCAGAGTGAATGTCAGAGCTGTCTTCACTCCTTTTTGTCCTCATGACTATTTATGGTTGGATTTGGGCTCGTTTTTATCCCGACACTTCCGATGGAGGCAGTCCATCAGGTTTAAATCTGCATGCGTGTCTCAGGACAAAAGAACACGCTGCAGTGTGATTTCAGGGTAGGAAAAAAACACAAGTAAGAAGATGATATATTTACATAGCACACAAAGTTACAAAGTTAAAACACAGAATAGAAACAAATGCTGGTGGTCTATGATTGAAACCACAGCACTGCTTCAAACTACAGCACATGAGCACACGGAGAAAGAAATGAAGAAAGAGACTGAATCTTTCACTGAGCGACGTTCAGTCACGACTCTCCTGCTCTCCCCTGCCGAGTCGGTCCAGACTGTGAGTGGGAGGAGTTGGACTCTTGACAGGTTGACGAGGAGTTGAATTTTTTAGCGGTTCAGACTTCCCGTCTCCGCGCCCTTCACTTGAACCCATTAATGAAAATGAGTCTTCGACAGGACGGCTGTAAACATGTGCGTCTTTGTGCTGAATAAGTTGTTAAATTTGCATTTTCACAGGACAAAGGCACGTTATAATATTTATAATTAACACAGCCAAGCTGTGGCTGAGTATCGCTTTAAATCTTTACTATAATACGACGTAAGATGTCCAAATTATGTACCAATACCTTTAAATGATACTTTTAAATACCTCACACTGAAACATCTAAAACTTTCTAAAGGTTTTTTCATCAATAAATTCACGTCTTTTGGTTAGAATCAGGTTTTCAAAGGAAAACGCCACAAATCTTGACCAGATATTCAGCGCCAGTGTTCGGGTTCAGTATGCCGGTACAGCGGGGTCGTCCTCTCATCACATGATCGGCGGTTTGATCCCGGGCTCCTCCAGTCTGCATGTCGAAGAGATACCGAATGATTAAAAATGTAAATATGTGATGCTTCAGGCACATTTGTAGTCTGAGTGACAAACCTCAATATTTTCATACAAACAGGCAGCAGCCATTTATTTGAATGCACAAAGCACTGTAGGGTGAAGATTCAAGAAAAATGATGAGGAGACATGCACGGACATAACTACACATGTTTTGATGCAGTGAATAGATTTCTCTTCTTTCCTGTGATTATCAGATCAGGTTTTGTTTTTTTTAATGGCAGCACAGTTTGAGGTAACTCAGTACAACAGATTTTAACTCTGTACAAAAGATTTTAACTCGGTACAACAGATTTTTAAATAATCTTTTTTTGGCCTTTTTTATGCCTTTATTGATAGTACAGCTGAAGATAGACAGGAAGCAGGGGGCAGAGAGAGGGGGAGTGACAAGCAGTAAATTAGCCGTCCGATGCGGGATTCGAACCAGGGCCAGCTGCAGCGAGGACTATAGCCTCCACACACGGGGCGGCCGCTTAACCCACTACGCTACCGACCGCCCCAGTACAACAGATTTTTAACTTAGTACAACAGATTTTTAACTGAGTACAACAGATTTTTAACTCAGTACAACAGATTATTTTTGGCAGCCAGCTGCTCTAGAAGAGAAAAGGCGAGCTGAAAAGCTGTTCAGCATTATTGTGATAAAAGGTGAGATTTATTATTCAGATTTTAGCTGGTTAACAGTTTTTTAAAATTTAAGACCCCTGAAGTTAAATCCGTTCTATCGCCACCTGCTGTCACTAACTTCAGGACTTTTCTTCACTAGTGTTACAAAAATCTTTTAAAAATCTGGTATATTTATATTTTCACATTCAGGAGGAAAGTGTAAAAATATTTCTTATCAAAATTAAATTAGTGTTTTTTTCCGTATGATTTCATTGCTCCAGGATCTGGAGCTTTCAGTCACCATAGTTGGACGTTGACACATGTTTTCCATGCAGTAGCACGATTTGTTGGATTGATGCATTTCGGTGCTGCAGCACTTGAAAAGCAGCGAGAGTTTTGTACACCATGCAGCCACTTCAACAAGACGCCAGCCCACGTTCTCTTGTTTTTAGCTTTCTCTTCTCCTGGTGCTCCATCACACACATCTGTAAACCTGAGAGCTAGTTTGAATTAAAGCTGGAGGATGAAGGAAGTTTGTTTCCTCCCCTGCCGTGGTTGGCGGGTTGGAGGGGGGGGTCACCCAAACTTGTGCTCTGCCGTGTCTTTGGCTGCAGGAGTGGGAGACGGAGAGCCACGACTGGTACTGCTTCGAGTGTCACCTACCGGGCGACGTCCTCACGTGCGACAACTGCTTCCGGGTTTATCACCTCAAATGTCTGTCGGAGGACTTCAAGCCCAGAGATGGAGGATCCCACTGGCAGTGTGTCGTCTGCAGGGTAGGTGGTCAAACTCTGAGCGACGCACAAATCCATTTCAATGTCTCAGATTCATCGTTTCTGTGTTGTCATCTGTGCTCGTGTCTCCTCCTTATTCCTCTTTTCATTTCCTGTTTCCTCTGCCAGGCTCTGGCCTTTTTCTATATGTTTGTCCCTCATTTGTCGTTATACAGAACTTATTCTATTTACAGGGTCAGATCAGAACCTGCTGTGATTTAAACGTCTCTCTCTTTGTCCTCGTCCTCCTGCAGGGCAGTAAAAAGAAGAACCTGAACAAACAGGAGATGAGTAAATATCTGCGCTTCATCGTCCAGCGTATGAAGGAGAGGGTGAGAACAACCTTTATTTATTTTTATTTGTTTGACTTGTTCAACTCATGTATAACTAAAGACTAATGTTTATTGCTTCGTCTGTTAATTCTTGAAGCCCTGATGAGGAACTTTTAATTTTTTTTGTTGGTTCTGGCGACCCCTGTAGACAAAAGCAGGAGTGTGTCCACCTCCCTCGTTTGATTTTTGAGGGGGAACCGTCCCGATCCGACCCGGTGACAGGCTTCAAAAATAACTTTATATGAACACATGGTCTGTTTGTTTATGTCATACAGAGGCATCCGTATTTAACTGAAGTTCTTTTTTTCATTGTTGCGTGAAAGTCGACGGTTCTGCACCGTGATTACAAGCTGCTGTATCAGTCTATCGTCTTATTTTTTAATGCAACAGTTCAGCAGTTTGTTTACATTGTGTCTCTGAAGGAGAATGTCTCTGTGTTTGATTAATTGATTTGAAATCCAAGTTATTGTAATTTTTCATAGCAGAAACATCATTGATGTTGTTGCAGGCCGTGGACCTTAACAAGAAAGGCAAAGACACTAAACACCCCATGTACAAACGGCTGATCCACACCGCGCTGGACGTCACAAACATCCACGAGGTAACCATGACGACCGGCGTCTTTTCACTGAGCGAACACAAACTTAGAAAACTTGAGACAGCCACCTTATTGTTTGTTTGTTTTTATTCGTCTCTATTCACATTTCGCCAGATTTGATACGATTAAAGCCGCGTGGATAAAAAATCAGCTGCTCCGTTTATTATTTCAAACTTCAGGTTTAATTATAACGATTCATTTCATATATTTCTATTTTTATTCGTCGAGATTCATGTTGAGATAAATTTATTTTTAATGGTTATTATTGGTAATAATTCAACATGAGTGACTGACTGAGGTCAGGCAGGACTCTGCTGTGCTGTGGTCAGTCGTGCATCACAGCAAACCTCTGCCAGACACGCTGGAGCACTGCCCAGACCTGTGTGTGTGTGTGTGTGTGTGTGTGTGTGTGTGTGTGTGTATACACACTGCCCTCTCCTGGACCTCTCACACACACACACACACACACACACACACAGCATGTGAATAGACGTCTTTGTACTCCCTCTCTCTGACCACCTCTCTCTCTCTCTCTCAGAATCTGTCTGAAGGAAAATATAAAAGCTTCGAGGAGTTCAAAGCAGACGCTCAGCTGATCGTTCACAACACCGCCATCTTGTACGGAGGTGGGTTCAAGTTTTTTTTTATGTCGCATCAAATCAAAAATCTTGAAGGATTTGGACGAAACACAAACAGACGTACAAGACAAATGTTTAAAATCTGCAAAATTCAGAATTAAAATCAAAGAACAAATGAACAAGAAAACTGAATATTATTATTATTGTTGTTGTTGTTGTTGTTGTTTTTCAGGGTTACTGTGATGTTTATGTGGCTGTAGTATTTTTAAAAATGCGCCTCAGCTTTTTGGTTTCAGCTCGAAATTTGACTTCAAGAAACATAAATTGTAACAAAAAAAACTAATTTACTGCAGCGATGCCACCATGCAAGTGTTAAAAATATATTTTGTTAACTGCAACACGGGTATGAATAAACATGAATAAACAAACAGGATTTTCTTCACTAAGAAAAATGTTTCTCTCCGGTTAGTTTGATGTAAAACTTAAACATTTGAATCTTTTTTAAAGCGACAGTTTGTTTGCCGTTTGTTTCAGTTCACAGCGACCAGGCCGAGATCGCACGGCTGCTCTTCAGCGACACATGCCACGAGGTAACACTGTTCCACTCTCACAGCTCAGAGTTTTAGTTCAAGAGCTGAACACTGAACTTTGCTCCGCTCTCTCTCTTCGTGTTTCTTTTCTCCTCCAGTTGAATGAATTGTTGTTGTGTAAGAACTGTTTCTACCTGTCGAACGCCCGGCCAGACAACTGGTTCTGTTATCCCTGCGTAAGTACAAATACCACCTGTATGTCGTGACAGACGCAGTTTTATCTGAGAGGTTTTTGTCGTAGTTAGAAATCCACTCCTGGGTCGTATCTTTGGTCTGTTAGGTTTCTTTTTGTGTGTGTGTTCCCCCCGGCAGACCCCCAGCCACGACTTGGTGTGGGCCAAGATGAAAGGATTTGGCTACTGGCCGGCCAAAGTCCTTCAGAGGGAGGACAACCAGGTGGACGTTCGCTTCTTTGGCCACCAGCACCAGAGGTTAGCACAGCACACAGACGTCACGACAGCAACACACAGCTTCACTTTCCTCTTATCTAAAGATCCATTTTGCTCCTGGAAGCCGTGTAAGAAGATCTCTGATTCAAGGTTATTATAATTAAAGAAACAGGCCAAACACGTGACGTGGCTCACATTAGTCTTCCAGAGGTTGTAGTGCAGTATCTGAAGACACTGGAGTCATGAAACTAGAAGAGCATCCATTGGTACCAACCTCATCGAGCTAGTTCAGCTAGACCGTGGCTTTGTCCGCTGGCCTCATGATATCTGAATGAAAATGAGTTGTTTGGCCTCCCACAGGTTTCCTCTTCACAGACATTCCCACTTTACACTAATCCCATGCAGCTTTGCATGCGGCATGAATGTGGTTACCTTGGCCCGGTGTATTTGAATATTTCTGCATGCGGAGTCCCTGAACAGGATTGGAGTTGCCTGAATTGGGTGTGACTGGAAAGCTGAGATTCTTGTGGACGGTCGTGCTCAGTTCATTTTAGTCTCACTCTTTAAATCGAGCTGCTGTGATCTCAGAGGTAATCACAGCCTGTGCGTTCAGAGGACGGATATTCACAATAACAGGGAAATTCCCTGAATATCAGTTTAATCTTCAGGTTTCCAGCTATCGGATGACGTAAACCAATTCTGTTCAATCTTCTTCTGTTCCTCCTCAGAGCGTGGATCCCTGCAGACAACATCCAGGACATCAAGGTGAGCGTCCAGCAGCTGCAGGTGAAGCGCAGCAACGGTTGGAAGAAGGCGTGCGAGGAGCTGGAGGTGTACCAGCGCTTCCTGAGGGAGGGTCGCTTCTGGAAGTCCAAGATGGAGGAGGCCAGCATGCCGCACCAGCACCTCCAGCAGAGCCAGAGCCAGAACCAGAGCCAGAGCCAGAGCCAGAACCAGAATCATAACCAGAGCCAGAGCCAACGGCCGCAGCAGGAGAGCAGCGGGAGGACGGACAGGCTGGAGCGGACGGACGAAGCCGAGTCCAGCATCTCCTCCACCAGCAACGAGCAGGTCCGACATGTAAGTGTGGTGAAATAAAAACAAACATCTCTCACCATCACAACACACGAAACACTCACACCTTTTTATTCTTAGTCCTGATAGTCCTGTGATAAAAACATGAATCCACCGCGCGCTGCGGAAACTTTAACAACAAAACGACAAACCATGAACCAGATGTTCAGAGAGAGATGTATTCAAGTTAAAGTTCTAAAGTTAAACATGGAGAAAATCAAAGTCACAGTCATCAGGTGAAATAAAGCTAACGGCGCCATCTGGTGGCCTAACTGCACATCACTACAACATGGGACAGGTATGAAATATTTTATTAGATATTATAATCATTCATAAATTATCACTAACATATCAGAACAACGAGAACAGTTTTATGATTCAAAGTTGAATGTTTGTTTTGTATAAAATGTTATCAATGAAAGTTTTCTCAGTCTGCACTGAAACAAAGACGCAACACGAAGATATTTCATATTTTTGTGAAAGTTCTTTTATTCAAATTTTCCAGCTCAAAGGCAGCCAGGAGCCGAAAGCGAAGAAAAGCCGTCGATCTCAAATGGTCGAGCCCAAAGAAGAAGCCAGTGTGAGTTCTTTAGATCACAGATCATCATGTTTATGTGGAGTTGATATGTTTAATGTTTTGGTTAATCATGTCTATGACCCACATATATAAATTAATATTAATCTTTTTTCCATCCTCTCTCCACCAGGACCCGGAGCCAGAGATGGAGGCGGTCAGCTCCAGCCAAGAGATCCCGGTGTCGTCGGCGCCTCAGCAGCCCGAGAAGCTGTCGGTGTCCACGCAGACCAAGAAGGCCAACGGAGGGTCGCCGCGCACGCTGCACCGCGGCACTCAGACCAGCAGCGACGGCGCCTGCCAGAACATGTGCCACGAGAAGTACACGAAGGTCTTCAACGACGTGAAGGAGATGATGAAGGCCGACAACAAGAGGGAGACGGAGAGGGTGGTCAGAGAGGCTCTGGAGAAGGTGTGTTTGAGTCCGAGCGCTGCTCAGGTGTGTGTGTGTGACAGCTTCAGTTTAAAAACCCAAACGTCTCTCTGTGCCCTCAGCTCCGTGTGGAGATGGAGGAGGAGAAGCGCCAGGCGGTCAGCAAGGCGGTGGCCGGGGCTCAGGCGGAGATGGAGAGGAAGTGTAAGCAGGTGAAGGAGAAGTGTAAAGAGGAGCTGGTGGAGGAGGTGAAGAAACTCGTGGCCCAAAACAAACAGCTCATCTCCCAGACGAAGAAGAAGCAGTGGGTGAGTCCTGGACCAATCAGCTGTAACGAGACTAACGCTCCTCCGTCTGTCACGGCGCTCCACCCGCAGCCCGCCACACTTTGTTTACCTGCTCAGATTTTCCTGGTTTATGTTAAATACGCGTCTACACGTGTAAACATGCTACGTACGTCATTTGTTTCGCTTTTGTCTGTTTTGCACGGGGTATTTTATTTTGAAAATCCACCGGCTTCTCTATGCGGTTTCTGTGTCTGACTTCCTGTCAGCTCGAGGTTGCTCTGTGTTAAATTGACGCGGGCTGCTCAAAAATAGAACATGAAGCCGAGTGGAGGTCCGCTTCTGAACCGGGCCGCGGCGGAGCCGTGGGGTTTAGAACATTGTCTAAAAAGGCAAAGTGCCGAAAGTTACATAGTGTGAGAACAGAGACACGGTTCACCTGATCACAGGTCAGTGTGGGTCAACCGGAGGTCAAATCTGTTTATGACAGAAAAGTTTCATAACGTTGCTTTAAAATGTTCCAAATAGTCCTAGTCGACTGGTCGACTTATTGGTTGATACGTTCTGGGTCGACCAAAATTCTAAATTGTTTACAGGTAGCAGCCTGTCTTCAGAGAACACCCCCCTTGTTTTCATTATTTTGGATTAGCCCAACCCACTAGAGACCGGTAGATTAAAGAAGATCCATGTGATTCAATGTCCGGAGGTTTAATTGCTGAATATTTATTTTTTTATAATTAATATCATATTAATCACAGTGTTTCCCCTTCCATTCTGTTGGCAGAGTCCCCCCCATAATAAAAATAGTAATAAAAATTTCTGCTGGACGACTCTCCCCCCTCCCGCCGCCCCGTGGATAGACCACCGCCCCGCCCACAAAAAACCTTGTTAAACACTGTTAAACATGTTTCAATAGCCTAATTTAGTCTAATAATTGTTTATTCGTTTACGGCAGCATCCCTATATATAGTATATATATCAGTATATATTTTCGGTAATCATGGGCTACTTATATTGTGCAGATGCACGTGATGCATTAGTCGATTTTTAGTCGAAGTTTCAGGGTTTCAGTCGACAGACAATTTCTTTGGTTTGATTACAGCCCTAGTTCCAACAGAGATTTAAAGTTTTGTTTCCGGCCTGTAATCGTAGCGTCTGTGTGTCGTTGCAGTGTTATAACTGTGAGGAGGAGGCCATGTACCACTGCTGCTGGAACACCTCGTACTGCTCCATCAAGTGTCAGCAGGAGCACTGGCACGCCGACCACAAACGAACCTGCCGCAGGAAGAGATGAACAAGCCCCGCCCCCTTCTTCACCCTACACAGCACGCCATTGGCTCTCCTCCGCCTCCTCCTCCTGTCAGTCAGTGTCTATAACACACAAACACACACACACACACTCCTCCCTCCTGCTTCTCTTACTTGCCTTCCTGAAAACTTTGTGGACCCGACGTTTTTCTGCGTGAAAAGAGCAATTTGTTCTCTCTTATTTAACGTACGCATTGTCTGGATTTTTCTTTCTGTATTTGTTTATATTTTCTCTCCTCCGAATCGTGAACAGATTGCTCGTGAGCGCGGCTCCACCGCAGAGTTTTTTGGTATGATTTTAAATCTTTTTTTTTTTTTTGTTTTCTTTACTGAAGTGCTAATTTTAAGCTCGTGTCAGAGAATGTTATTTAAGTGTTGAGTAACATGAGCATCAACTGAACATTTTATTACCTGAATTTTTAAAACGACAACAAACAAACAAAAGTAAATAAATCACTTTTTCTTACTGTAAAATGCAACAAGTCAACGAATCAAACGCACCGTCGGAAAAAAAACAAACAAGTCCCATCGCAGCATTGAACTCGCTCTGCTTTCATAGAGAAACTATTTAAAATGAAAAAAAAAGACAAAACACTGCTTGCACATCTCGATGGCTCACAGACGTTAATATATTCTTTGTTTTTTTTTTGCGGTGGATGGCACCTTTTTATCGTTTCTACCTAAAATCTTCTCGTCCTGAAGTCACTTATTGGGGACAGGGTCACAGAGTCGGCCTTAAAAGACGCCGGCAAATTAAAGCTTCCATGTATTATTATGATTAATATTATTATGCACATTTTTTTTTTTTTTAAAGTCAGATATTACAAAAAATAAATTGGTTCTAAATTGGGCGGGGTGTATTGTAATCTTTCCTGAGCTGGATCTTAGAGAGGTTCCATGATTCGACACTTTCTTAACAACACTTTTTTTGTAATATTGCCAAAAACTTTAGTTCGGACCTACCTGAGACGTCGTGGCGAGTCGTCTGTATATTTTTTTTTCCAGAGCGTCGTCAGTGTCATTTTTATTTTTTACAGTGATGTTCACTCGAATCTTTCACTGCTTTCTGCTGTAGTTGGTGGTCAGTGCCTCTTTTTTTTTTTTTTTCAGGCTACATGCATGTCAACAGTTTCATACTTTGTCTTTTTTCATCATTACGGTAAAATAAAAACACAAAAAAATCAAATAAAAACTTAAAAAAAAATGGAAAGACCAGAACTTCTCTGGTGTCTCAAAGCAGTGACGACGGATGGACCAATATATAAAACATTATGCAAATGTGAATGATTAAAATCTTTTCTATCGTTTTTTTTTTTTCCTGCGCTGGATGTCGAGTGTCGATGGTGTAGAAATATGGTGCTTGGATTCTTTGTTATTTTCTCAAAGCGGCAATAAAATTGCCAGTTTTTTTTTGATTTTTCTTCGACACTTTTAAAAGTTTGTTGTTCCTCAGTTATGAAGATTGACTGAACGGAGGAAAGAACTTCAGTTACTCTGTACAGACGCGTCGCTTTGTTTTTACACACAGATTGCTGTTTTATCAGTTTGTTGCTTCTGTTAACGTGATGAATAAAACACCGTAAATTCTCACATAGTGGGATGATCTTATACACTTTGCCCTGCTGCAAATTTAAAAACCTCCTTCATCAGCTCGGTTTGTGTGCAAAGTCAAAAACAGTTTTTCCGTTCTCTGCTAACAGAAAATAATTCAACACACGAGCCGACAGACCGAACGTCAAAGACAAAGAGATCTTCCTGTGGCCTTCTTCTCTGCTGCAAGTACAAGTATGTACTGTATGTTAGTACACGAGAAATTCATGTAGGAGATGATGCAGTACATGCTACGATTGTTAGTTAGAGTTAGTTTTCATTATTGATCAATCTACCTGTTCATTTATTAATTTAAATTCTAAAATAGGAGAAAGTTTTAAATTGTCCATCGAGCCCAAAGAGCAGAGATACGTACAAAATAAATGATCGATTTGTTTAGTCAGCACGCTTCCTTTCACCTGGAAGGCTTTTATTGTGAAGTACACACAGGAAGTGTTGAGTTTTCTAAACATCAGCCTGAAGTTCGATATTTTTCTTAGTGTGAATAATTCCCATCGTCCGTCTCTCGATGCTTTGACTTCCTGTCTGCGGCTCCGACTCACTGATGTAAATCTGAAAAAGCACAAACATGACGGAGGAAATCATGTTTCTGTGGGGGGTTAATCCACGACACACACACACACACACACACACACACAAAATATCCAATTATTGTTCATGAATATTTGAATGACGGTTTGTATAAGAACAGTTGCTCACTATTAGAGAATTTACGGTAACTGTTCCAGACTTGGACATGCTCGCTCGCTCGAGTCTTTCTTTGGAAACTCATTTAAGTGTATCACTTTAAGATTTAACATGTTATTGTACAGTTCAGCTGATCTTTGATTTCATCCTGCTCATTTTTTAAAAAATATTTTATCTCTGGAAAGAAAATGTTCTCCCGTTGTGTTTCACCAACATCGTCTGTCATCGTCATTGCACTACATGTAAATAAAGAGTCATCCTGTCGATCTCCCTCCTGTTATATATGCACATTGTAAATTGACTCATGATTTCAGCTGTTTGTTATTTTCTTCTTGTCCTGTATTCACAGCGATCTGGATGACTGTTAGTTCTAGTTTTGTACAATGTACAACCGTTACCATATCAGCTCCGGCTTGTGTTGTTAACCACGACACTCTGAGGCGTGTGTCACATTTTCCCAGCATGCGTGTGCGTTCCCGGTTCGATTACTTTTAATCGCTTTTTATAAAACTCGAGTGAGAAGCCGCACCACGCATCGACGTATCCCGATATTTCAGTGAGTTGTTTAAAACGCACGAACCGATTTCATGTTACACACACACACGTGACCTGCTTTTCTTTGACTGTTTTTATATTCGTCCATCCAGCCGTGAAAAGATTTCAGTGTGAAAAGTTTTTATTTTTTCTCCCCCCTCCGTATGTGGAAAACTTTTTGATGTCATTCCAGTTTGTATCTCTGGTTTTTAACTGCATGAGTAAAAGGTGTGTGTGTCCGCAGCTCCTTTTTCTTTGTTTTTATTTTCTCCATGTAAGAGAAGACATAGTTGCACTCCCTCAGAGTAACGCAATATGACAATGATCTTTGTTTTTATTTTACTGGAACTTCAGTCGAGTTAATTTTCGAGTAAAGCCGTCAGATTGTCGCCCACAACGCGACTTCTCGCTGTTCTTATTCCAGAGTACTTTAGTTCATCATACTATGAGTACAAGTACTGTACTTATAAAGTATTCCTGTACTTGTAACTGGAATAAAACCAGCGTGAAGTTTCCTTTTTTCTTTTTTTTTTTAGGTCATCTTGTTCTGTCCATATGTAAACTCAATTGTGGCTTAACATTTTCTATGCTCCTGACATTTTTTTGATGCTTTAGCTAGCAATATGTATATAAATATATTCTATGTGCTAACATGGAGAAAAATAAATGTATCAACAAGTTCACGTGTTTCCATATTTTGTTGTTTTTTTTGTCCATATTAAGATAAATCTTCTGACATGCCTTTAAAGTGATGGTGTTCAAAACATTTAAATTATTTATTTAAGAGATTATGTAAACATTCCTGAACATACCCGAACCACAGAGGTGAAATATCAACAGTACAGCTGCGGCCTGTCAAAATAAATCATTTTAAAACATCTTTCTGGATGATGATTACACGGGACTACTTTCTATCGAAGAAGTTCTTGTAGAAATCCGACTACAGGTAAGACAAAATTTCTTATTTCTAGGAGCTGTAGTCGATGAATAATCTAATAATAATGACATGATCCTTTAAAAGTAGGAAGAGTACAGTAATGAATATAAGTCTCTGCTAATCTTCAATAAAAAGTTCAACCAAAACCAAACAATGAGTCGCGACTAACGAGAACGCCAAACATGGACGAATCCACCGAAAACATTGTTGACATTCGTCTTTTCATTGAAGTATTAATGCTGCTTCATCATTTAAATAAAAAAAAAAAGGAGTTATCTCGAAGAAGTTTGATTTTTAATGAGAAGTAATTAAACTGGTTTAATGTATAAAATAAAAAAAAGGGCTCATCTTAACTTTAACAAACAAAATAATTTTGTATTAAATTCTAACTTTGTAGAAAATGTGTCCATCAGGTACTCAATATAAAATAACAGTTATAATGTTAAAATGCAGTATGTATAGAAGAGGCACTGGATCTCATGTTACAGCAAATTTATGAAGAAGTCAAAGAACGTTAAAGTCGAACGGGTAAAAACAGGAATTCTTGCTCGGACCTTTAAAGTCGGCAGATTTAAAACCAGCAGAACGACGGGTGGTGTGAATTATGTGAAATGGGAAAAGTCTCCGTCTGTTCTCGTCTCGGAGTGAAGCTCCCTTTCACAATCGGACTACAATAAGATCAATAATCATAATTAAAACATGGACTAAACAGAAATAACTAGAGAGTCAGCGTAGGGGTGAGCGATCAAATCAAAATCTGGTGCGTTGGTTACTAACCCAACAGAGGTAAATATTTGCTTTAGAGACTTTTAGAAGGAATTTTACTCCAGCAAAGTGAAACTTACCAAAGTTTCCTTTTGTGAAAATAATCTGAAAATGATACAGGATGCTTTATTTGTTTTTTTACCCTGTTATTGGTAATTTATCTTGTTACTCTGGTTTCGGCTGATTTTCTAAATGTCTGGTAATCTGTGTAACAATATAATAATAAATACACCAACATCTTTTGTTTTTTTTTACTGTCAAAATTGTTGAAATATTTATTTAATTGAAAGACTTTATGTCAACTCAAATAAGACATTTTTAAAACCTTTAAAAAAAACATACTGGGGGAAACACAAAATACATTTTGCTGATAAAAGAAAAACAAACGGTGAAGAAAGTGCTTTTTTTTTTTCTCTTTTCAAAATAAAACTCCTCGTGTTTTTGAAACTGCAACATTCTCGGCCAAGAAGCTTCAACCTCCAAAAAATTCAAAATAAAAATCAGACTGTGAACGTCGTATTCCTGCGACCTTTGACCTCTCGGCGTCTCTGTAACGAGTTAAAGGGTCTCCGGGGAAAAGAAAAACTCTGCCTCCTGCTTCAGTCTTTATTCCTGTCGTGACATCACTGTATGAGCCCTGATTGATCTGTCCATGTAAAAATATGAAGGACTTCTGACTCTGATATTTACAATAGTAGCGGCTGGTCGCCTACCTGCCTTAACGGGGACACTCGAAGGTGTCGACGAGGATTCACCTTTTCCCAGCCAGAGGTGTTCAGATAAAATAATCCAGTACTGCTGTTGGTCTGTTTGGACTGAGGAGTTTGAGTCCAGGCTGGAGAGTTTGTTCTGATGCAAAGTGAGAAATCCAGCTGCAAAAAACATCATAGACTTTAAATTCCTCCTGGGCACCACTAGAGGGCAGCAGAGGTCTTGGCTCGCTGAAGGTCCCCTCAACAGAGGACGTTATTTTTACAGAGCTTGGTAATAATTAGGGAATTCTTAAATTACAAACACCTTTCGTCTCCATTGTGATCTCGAACTGAGAGACTGTGAAACTCAACATTGTGTCTTAAACACGTTTAACATGAGAGACTGTGAAACTCAACATTGTGTCTTAAACACGTTTAACATTTTCAGCAGGTCTAGAGCTGCAAATCTTTTTTCATTACATCTGTATTTGCACGTTTTTTTCTGCTTGGCTGAGTTGTAAAGGTTGTTGCATTGATAGTGAAGATGCACTGTCTCGATAATCCCCTTAAAGTAGGTTTGAATTATATATTCTGACAGCTGCTGTCAGTCGAGGTCCCCGTAAAACCTACGGACCTCGTATACAGGATTTGACTCGTTATCTTCAGCTGAACTTCAGGACGAGGACTTTGAACTTCATCCTCTATTTCTTAAAGTGCAGTTGCTTTATAAAGGGACAAATGATCACATTTATAAAGACTTTAAATGTATCTAGAAATCTTAAAGTCAAGCAGACTGAGCTGAAAAAAGCCAAACTGAAAATATAAACAAGATTTAAACAGGATGAAATGTAGTTTTAAATTTTAAAACTTTTAATATTGAGTGCACCTGATGATTTGTAATTTAAGGACAACTTAACAAAAAATATTTCCTAATGACTGTTGTGTAAAACTTTTACAGACTTATCTAATTTATCCAATAAAAGTTTCTTTCTTCAAACTCTTCTTGTGGAATCAAACTCCTCAAAGTTTCGCTCTTAATTTTCCATTTGACTGAAACTTTTCAGACCAACATGCAGATAAAAAAGCATCGCGTGTCGTATCTGTTTCTGCCTGGTGTGAATCCTTAACTCATATTTTTTTAATATAATCTATAATCATATATTTCTATTTTTCATAATATGCTTGATGTGAGTGTGTTTCACTCCAGATAATACAACGCTTTTTTGTTTTTTTTATATTAGCAAATATTCAAGAGCAAAACATTCTTGAACGTCTCGTCATATACTTCTAAAAGAGAAACAAAATAAATTAAATCAGTTTCTTTTTGTACATACTTACATGATATGAATTCTTATGTGTTGTTTTTCCCGCTTCAGTCGAAAGCGTCTTTGTACGGAAAAATAAACGGAGTTAAAGGCTGCAGCTGTTAGTTTTTATGAAAATTAGCACACTGATTTCCCGCGATGATGACGGACGGTTCAGAAAATAACGAATTAAAAAACAAAAAGTAACACTTAAGCTAACATGAAACAAACGTGTAGTACCTCATCGTAAAATCCAAGGACAGCCGCGACGCGTCCCCTCAGTTCCCACCCTCGTATCAAAACATATCTCGCTCTTTGTAATGATCGATATCGTAAAAACGGAAAATATCGTTTTTGCCACAGTTTGTTTAGATTCTCGTGTAAATATCCTTTTCAAAAAAATAGCCTAAACTTTTTTTTTTTTTTTGAAGGACGTTAAAATACAAACAAACAAACAGAAAAACTAAAACAAGCGAATTCAGCAAATACTTAACAGGAAAATATAAAGTCAGCCACACAGTTTAAACTTCAGATTGTCCTCTACCGCCGTCTCCGGGCCACACGATTGCCACTTTTTCGGTAAACATAAGGGACTTCCTTGCTCTGGATGGGGGGTCGGCTGCACTTCCTCTCAGGCTGAGTACGAACCTCGCCTCCTCGCCTGAACCTAAATGTAACCACCTGATTCTGGCAGCTAGTTTCCAACAGTACATAAGCCTGAGAGTAAGCGCTGCCTGAGAGACGAAATTCAGGGCAAAAAAAGTGGACCGCTTCCTCCCTTCGTGCCACAAACTGTCTCGGGGGCTCCGGTTTTTATTCTTTTCAGTCTCAGGAGCAGAATGTCTTTGCATCTTCCTAAATAATCCTTCATCCACATTTCATGTCGGCCACTAGGGGGCGCTACATGTTGTAGGCCACGTAAATGGGGTCCAACTGGTCGGCCAGGAAGCCGTCGCGCAGGTGCATGCGCTGCTTCTCGCCACGGGAGTTGATGGGGATGACGCCGATGTCCACCACCACCACCACGCCCACGATCAGGTAGTGCTCCTCCAGCACCACGTTGGTGACGAGGGGGACGAGGTCCAGGGCCTCCTGCTCCGAACCGTCCAGCTCCACCACCACCACCAGCAGGTTGGTCCACGTGAACACCGCACTGGATGCACAGAAGAAAAGATGAACGGACTGTTCTTATATTCTGTCATGCAAGGTGCCAACTGCTCCTCACTGTTAGGAGCTGACCATTCATACACGTTCTGTTTGCAGCCTTTGGGAGAAATTTGGGGTTCAATATCTTGCCCAAGGACACTTTGGAGTCGGGGATCGAACCACTGATCATCTGATTAGTGGACGACTCGCTCTACCTCCACCCCAAGTTGCATCTCACTGGATTTTGGTGACGATTGGAGGCCAAAATTACTCAATTTTCAGCAGCAACTCCAACAAAAATTCACCAATTTTTTGTACTTTTAAAGGAAGTTATGTCGTGAAATTTAAGGTAATATTTCATAACTGAGTCTGTAATTAAAATACTTTTAGAAATCTGTTAGAATAATCTGAAACCTTGTTCTACATTTAAATTAAAACAGTAAATCTGTGTAGTCTCATTCATGCGTCATGGTGTCTCTGTATGTCATGTTGGCTTCCTGGCGTTCCTCACCACTCCGTGATGCTCTTGTGCGTCCTGATGACGGAGGTCTCGATGTCGATGGGGTGGTAACGCATCCCTCTCAGCTCCATGGCTTCCTCCAGAGCTCCAACCACGTACAGGGCGTCGTGACGCTCTGCACACACACAAACACGAACTTTGTTTTCTGCTGCATAACCATAAAATAAGTTTTAAATCATCTGATAAGTCTTTCTGCACTTTGTAACTTTGTCACATACAAACTATTTCACTGAGTTTGGTGATTTTGATGGAGAAAGCTTCGTCTTCTCGCTACTTCACCACAGCGCTGTAAGTTACAGTTTCATGAAGGTCAGTAAATGCAGCTGACGTTAGCTCCACTCGGTTAGCTGTGCTGCTCAGGGTAAAGAGGGATTGCTGGTGTTTGGTCCAATATTGTGAATAAAAACCAATAAATAAATTTGAAGTGTGTTGTGTTCTTTCACATGATTGTGCTGACCAGAAACCTTTCCAAAAATCTTGCTTTAGACACGAACATCAACCCTCAACGGGTTCCAGTGAAGGCTTGTCCACTTTGACATCTCGCTGACCTGCACCGGTGATATTTTCCCCCAAACCTCAGAAAGTATTAGATATTTCATTTTGGCCTCGGAAAGTTCACCGACGCTCAAAGAAGACCGAACTTAAAATCAGGTTCAAGTCCTTGTCACAGTGATTTACAGCGACTGGAGTCCCAACACAAACTCAACTTTTCTGTTGATCTTTGAGGTCTTATAATAATAATTTTTTTTGGAGTCAAGCGACAGATTTTCTCTTAATATTCAACGTCTACAACATTTCAAAAATCTAAATTTAAGAGTGCAGTGAGTCAGACTTTTGCTCGTCTCTCAAACCATCACGTAACTCTCGGCTGAAAACCAGACTAATAAATTCCCTCAAGGTTGGCAGCACTTAAATTCAGCCCCGAAGCTGTTTGACTCAGTCCTGTCCTCGGTTATATGAGAACATTAAAGGTCAGCGTGAGCCCCATCAATCACACGGTGACGGGATCCACTCGTGTCCTCACCTCCGCTGGCGTCGGTCAGCTCGGTCCTGCGCAGGAAGCCGAGGTATCCGGTCCGAGCCCAGACGGTCTGCGTGTCTCCGAAGCTGAGTCTGGAGTTGAAATGGTCCGACTGCAGCGCCTCGTCTCCGTAGACGGTGAAGTAACCGCTGGCGTTGTGGCCGCTGTGCACCCAGATCTGTAAAACACACACCATCAGCACCAACATCAAGTCCTCACATTTATTAAGGCCTCGCAGTTCGAGACAAACCTCGCCCAGATGTGACTCTCCCATTGGTCCCTTGGTCTCTGGGTTGGCGATGATGATCCGGACGCCGGGCAGGATCTGAGACAAAACATGAATATTTAAATGATTTTAAACATTTTAACGACAGATAAAGAAAAGCAAATAAAAAACAGAAACTCACCTTCCCAGACTCCATCAGGGGCAGGCTGTGCGGTGACCCTCGCTCCACCAATCGGACCCTGTGGAGCAAAACCAAGAATACAACAAGGTGAGTGAATGTTTCGGACCACCGGGAAGAAGAAGAGGTTTCAGGCCCGGGGTGAGATGTCATGCCAGAACTGGAGCTGGGCAAGCAGGCAATGAGACCGGGCTCAGCAGCATCTATGGACACGATGCACGTGTACCGCGTCCATATTTACCACGGTGGGATTCAGATATTATGTAATGTTGCTTTAACAGATTGAAGGAAATTAAAGGGACCTTTAGGACATCTGGAGCGTTTGATTTCCATATTGATGCTCAGCAACACAAATCCTTTTTAAGACGAGAGCTCAAAGTTTTATCTGCACGTACGTCAGTTGAAATGAAACTACAAAGGATCCTGTGCAAAAACAGTAATTATACTTTTGTTCTGACCGCTAAAGTTTAAAATCATTGATCCCCAAAGGAAACCGACAGAAGTGGTCGGTCAGATTATAAACAAGAATCACAGAGCGTCTTTGGGAAAAAAACACAGGCCGGCTTAAATCAACAGTGATTACATGTAATCATGCACGCTGACAGTTATATTTATACACAGCAGCCTCGCTCGCTTCATGTACTGTGACTTCTCTGGAGGAGAAATGACAGCAGAGCGGTCGCAGACGCAGGCTGAAGGCCGTAATGATGTGCCGGATCACAGAACAGGAAACTGAAGTTTTCCAGACACACTGGGGAAACTTTCCTGACAAGCTCAAATTTACATTTTACAGTCTCAGCTGTGAGACGGTCTCGGTGTTGTCCCTTTAATCCCATCGGTCCACCTTGTCAGGAGCTATTTGAATAATCTGAAGTCTCACTTGTCCCTGCTGGAGCTGTTGTCCATCTCTTGTTGCTTGGAAACCGACAATGTTTCACCAACTTAGGACATGAAATGTGACACCAATGCTGAGCCCCCGCGGCGTTTTTCAAACCTCAGGTTGGTTCATAAAGTCAGACTTCTACTCTGAGCTAAAACTTTGGCAAAACAAATTCTGGATTTTTTGTTACCCAGCATGAAATGTGCCTCAGACTGGGTGTGAAGGGTTTTAAGTGCATCTCTCACACTGGAAGTGTTTGAGAGGCGTCGAAGGTGACAGCCGGGGCGTCAAGCTGAGATGCCTGAAATCGTCGCGAATCGTCTTGAACAAACTTCCAGCTTCTCGTTATATTCAAACTTTTTACAATCAGCCAGGAGCGACGCTTCTCAGCCGCAGAACAGGTCGAGCATTATAATAAAAAAAATCTTCACTGAGCGCTTTATTTATTCTGCGAGTGTTCGCTGAGCTGCTTCACCGCCGCTTCACATTCATAAACTTCACCACGTTCACGCTGAAGCTGCCCGGCCGAGGAAGGACGGAGATCCCACAGGACCAAACACAAAGTGTGGGCGCAGAATATATTTCATGTCTGAGTGTGAGAGGGATGAAGACAGATTCACTGTGGGTGAGGATGTTATTATGAAGCTGAACCGAGCATGCAAACCCAAGAAAAACCTTCACTGTGGAAATATGAACTGAATTACGTTTTTCTTTTTTTTTTTTAAGTAGCTTCTGTTGTTTAATTTCCTCATATAAATCAATACAAATCAAATATCCTGTATATAACAGTAAATTCAAGGAAGGTCATTTATACTTTTCATACTTGTCAACAGGGGAGTTACAACATGAATTCACCACGCGGAGAATAAAACAATCCAATAAGTTTTTAAAAAAAATCAGATTTTCTTCCTCAAAATTCTGATTTTTTTTTTCTTAAAAATTCAAATTTTTTTCTTAAAAATTCACGTTTCACTTGGTTTAAACTGTAAACTGAATTTTCTCTTACTACTTTAAACTTCTGTCTGACAACTTCCTCTTGTTTTTTTATTTCCTATAATAATAATAATAATAACAATAATATCAAAGTGTTATAGTTATTTCCAGGAACCTTCCTCCTGGAATTTTATGAGCTTGATGGGAGCGAGCACTGATGAGCGGGTGTAAAGAGAAGACTGAAAATAGTCCCTTAAACTCTTGTCCAGCACAACCACAGTCAATCCTCTACACCTGCTCATAACAATGCCCCAGATTTTTTTTCTCTTAATTCTGCAAAGGCAGTGGCCACTAAAATCATAATTTTTAAGAAGAAGAAGAAAAAATCTGAAATTTGAAGAAAAAAAAATCCGAATTTTGAGGAAAGAAAACTCAGAATTATGAGAAAAAAAATCATAATTTTTAAGTAAAAAATCAGAATTTTTAAGAAAAAAAAATCAGAATTATGAGAAAAAAATCAGAATTTTTAGGGAAAATAATCTGATTTTTTTTAAAAACTAGAATAAAAAAGAAAAAACAAAATTTTTAAGTAAAAAAATCAGAATTTCGAGGAAAAAAAACTCAGAATTATGAGAAAAAAAATCAGAATTTGTAAGAAAAAAATGTGAATTTCGAAAAAAAAAACCCAGAATTTTTAAGAAAAAAAAATCAGAACTTTGAAGAAAAAAAATCTGAATTTTGAGAAAAAAATTGGATTTTTTTTAACAAGAATTTTGAAAAAAAAAATCTGAATTTTGAGAAAAGAAATCAGAATTTCGAGGGAAAAAAATCTGAATTATGAGGAAAAAAATCTGATTTTTTTTAAAAACTAGAATAAAAAAAAATCTGAATTATGAGGAAAAAATGTGAATTTTTAAGAAAAAAATGTGAATTTTTAAGAAAAAAAAGTGAATTTTTAAGAAAAAAAAGTGAATTTTTAAGAAAAAAAATCTGATTTCTTCCTCAAAATTCTGAGTTTTTTCTTCAATTTCGGTTTTTCCTTCTCAAAATTCGGAGGGTTTTTTTCTTAAAAATTCTGATTTTTTTTTTCAAAATTAATTTTTTTTTTTTTTTCAAAATTCAAATTTTTTTTCTTAAAATTCAGATTTTTTTCTCATAATTTGAGTTTTTTTTTCCTCGAAATTCTGATGATTGTTATGAGCGTGGTAACGAGAGGATTGAA
The DNA here is from genome assembly GCF_000972845.2 of Larimichthys crocea. NCBI lineage: Eukaryota > Metazoa > Chordata > Actinopteri > Sciaenidae > Larimichthys > Larimichthys crocea. Next base: position 4,063,131 of record NC_040012.1, read on the forward strand.
AATCCTTAAACCCCCTCCCTTAAACTCTGAGTCTGTCGTCCAGCATGACTTTTTCCCTCAAAATTCGATTTTTTTTTTGAATTTCTGATTTTTTTCTCAAATTCGATTTTTTTTCTCAAAAATCAGATTTTTTTTTCTCCAAAATTCTGATTTTTTCCCTCAAATTCAATTTTTTCTTCTCAAAATTCATTTTTTTTCTTTCAAATTCAATTTATTTTCTTAACAGTCTGATTTTTTTCTTCAAAATCATTTTTTCTCAAAATTCGATTTTTTTTCTTCAAATTTCAGATTTTTTTTCTTCTCAAAATTCTGGGGGGGTTTCTTAAAAATTCTGTTTTTTTTTTTAAATATTCAATTTTTTTTCTTAAAAATGTCTGATTTTTTTTCTCATATTTTGAGTTTTTTTTCCTCGAAATTCTGATTCTTTCCTCAAAATTCGATTTTTTTTCTTCAAATTTCTGATTTTTTTCTTCAAAATTCTGATTTTTCCCTCAAAATTCGTTTTTTTTCCCTCTAAATTCTGATTTCTTTTCTCAAAATTCTGATTTTTCTTCAAATTTCAGTTTTTTTTTCTCTCAAAATTAGAAAATTTTTTTTGATTTTTTCCCAAAATTCTGATTTTTTTTCTCATACTTCTGATTTTTTCTAAAAATCGGATTTTTTTTTCTAAAATTTCTGATTTTTTCTTCTCAAAATTCAGATTTTTTTTCTTAAAAATTCTGATTTTTTTTCTTAATTCTGATTTTTTTTTCCTCGAAATTCTGATTTCTTTCCTCAAAATTCTGAGTTTTTCTTCAAATTTCAGGTTTTTTCTTTCAAAATTCTGAGGTTTTTTTTCTTAAAAATTCTGATTTTTTTTTTTTCAAAATTCAATTTTTTTTTTTTCAAAATTCAAATGTTTTTTCTTAAAAATTCGATTTTTTCTCATATTTGAGTTTTTTTTCCTCGAAATTCGATTTCTTTCCTCAAAATTCTGATTTTTTTTCCTCAAATTCTGATTTTTTTCTTCTCAAATTATGCCTTAAAATTCTGATTTTTTCTAGAAATTTCAGATTTTTTCTTCTCAAATTCTGATTTTTTCTTCAAAATTCTGATTTTTTTCTAGAAATTTCAGATTTTTTCCCTCTAAATTCTGATTTCTTTTCTCAAAATTCTGATTTTTTTTCTTCAAATTTCAGTTTTTTTTTTTCAAAATTATAGTAAAAAAAAAAATCCGATTTTTTTCCTAAAAATTCTGATTTTTTTTCTCATACTTCTGATTTTTTTCTAAAAATTCTGATTTTTTTTCTTAAAAATTCTGATTTTTTTCTCATAATTCTGATTTTTTTTTCTTGAAATTCTGATTTCTTTTCTCAAAATTCTGAGTTTTTTTTTCTCAAATTTCAGATTTCTTTCTAAAATTCTGAGTTTTTTTTTCTTAAAAATTCCGATTTTAGTGGCCCCCGCCTTTGCAGAATTCAGAGAAAAAAATCTGGGGCATTGTTATGAGCAGGTGTAGAGGATTGACTGTGGTTGTGCTGGACAAGAGTTTAAGGGACTATTTTCAGTCTTCTCTTTACACCCGCTCATCAGTGCTCGCTCCCATCAAGCTCATAAAATTCCAGGAGGAACACTTTGATATTATTGTATTATTATTATAGGAAATAAAAAAACAAGAGGAAGTTGTCAGACAGAAGTTTAAAGCAGCGAGAGAAAATTCAGTGTACAGTTTAAACCAAATGAAACGTCCACTAAGTTCATCTCATCTCTTATTGGATTGTTTTATTCTCCACGTGGTGAATTCATGTTGTAACTCCCCTGTTGACAAGTATGAAAAGTATAAATGACCTTCCTGAATTTACTGTTATATACAGGATATTTGATTTGTATTGATTTATATGAGGAAATTAAACAACAGAAGCTACTTAAAAAAAAAGAAAACGTAATTCAGTTCATATTTCCACAGTGAAGGTTTTCTTGGGTTTGCATGCTCGGTTCAGCTTCATAATAACATCCTCACCCACAGTGAATCTGTCTTCATCCCTCTCACACTCAGACATGAAATATTCTGCGCCCACACTTTTGTGTTGGTCCTGTGGGATCTCCGTCCTTCCTCGGCCGGGCAGCTTCAGCGTGAACGTGGTGAAGTTTGAATGTGAAGCGGCGGAGTGCCAGCTCAGCGAACACTCGCAGAATAAATAAAGCGCTCAGTGAAGATTTTTTTTATTATAATGCTCGGCCTGTTCTGCGGCTGAGAAGCGTCGCTCCTGGCTGATTGTAAAAAGTTTGAATATAACGAGAAGCTGGAAGTTTGTTCAAGACGATTCGCGACGATTTCAGGCATCCAGCTTGACGCCCGGCTGCACCTTCGACGCCTCTCAAACACTTCCAGTGTGGAGATGCACTTAAACCCTTCACACCCAGTCTGAGGACACTTTCATGCTGGGTAACAAAAATCCAGAATTTGTTTTGCCAAAGTTTTGCTCAGAGTAGAAGTCTGACTTTAAAACCAACCTGAGGTTTGAAAAACGCCGCGGGGGCTCAACATTGGTGTCACATTTCATGTCCTAAGTTGGTGAAACATTGTCGGTTTCCAAGCAACAAGGATGGACAACAGCTCCAGCAGGGACAAGTGAGACTTCAGATTATTCAAATAGCTCCTGACAAGTGGACCGATGGGATTAAAGGGACAACACCGAGACCGTCTCACAGCTGAGACTGTTAAAATGTAAATTTGAGCTTGTCAGGAAAGTTTCCCCAGTGTGTCTGGAAAACTTCAGTTTCCTGTTCCTGTGATCCGGCACATCATTACGGCCTTCAGCCTGCGTCTGCGACCGCTCTGCTGTCATTTCCCCTCCAGAGAAGTCACAGTAACATGAAGCGAGCGAGGCTGCTGTGTATAAATATAACTGTCAGCGTGCATGGATTACATGTAATCACTGTTGATTTAAGCCGGCCTGTGTTTTTTCCCAGACGCTCTGTGATTCTTGGTTATAATCTGACCGACCACTTCTGCAGTTTCCTTTGGGGACAATGATTTAAACTTTAGCGTCAGAACAAAAGTATAATTACTGTTTTTGCACAGGACCTTTGAGTTTTCATTTCAACTGATGTACGTGCGATAAAACTTTGAGCTTCGTCTTAAAAGGATTTGTGTGCTGAGCATCAATATGGAAATCAAACGCTGCAGATGTCCTAAAGGTCCCTTTAATTTCTTCAATCTGTTAAAGCAACGTTACATAATATTGAATCCCACGTGTAAATATGGACGCGGTACACGTGCATCGTGTCCATAGATGCTGCTGAGCCCGGTCACATTGCCTGCTTGCCCAGCTCCAGTTTCTGGCATGACATCTCACCCCGGGCCTGAAAACCTCTCCTCTTCTTCGTGGTCCGACCTTCACTCACCTTGTTGTATTCTTGGTTTTGCTCCACAGGGTCCGATTGGTGGAGCGAGGGTCACCGCACAGCCTGCCCCTGATGGAGTCTGGGAAGGTGAGTTTCTGTTTTTTTATTTGCTTTTCTTTATCTGTCGTTAAAATGTTTAAAATCATTAAATATTCATGTTTTGTCTCAGATCCTGCCCGCGTCCGGATCATCATCGCCAACCCAGAGACCAAGGGACCAATGGGAGAGTCACCATCTGGGCGAGGTTTGTCTCGAACTGCGAGGCCTTAATAATGTGAGGACTTGATTGTGTGTGCTGATGGTTGTGTTTTCACAGATCTGGGTGCACAGCGCACAACGCAGCGGTTACTTCACCGTCTACGGAGACGAGGCGCTGCAGTCGGACCATTTCAACTCCAGACTCAGCTTCGGAGACACGCAACCGTCTGGGCTCGGACCGGATACCTCGGCTTCCTGCGCAGGACCGAGCTGACCGACCCAGCGGAGGTGAGGACACGAGCGTGTGATTGATTGGGCTCACGCTGACCTTTAATGTTCTCATATAACCGAGGACAGGACTGAGTCAAACAGCTTCGGGGCTGAATTAAGTGCTGCCACCTGAGGGAATTTATTAGTCTGGTTTTCAGCCGAGAGTTACGTGATGGTTTGGAAGACGAGCAAAAGTCTGACTCACTGCCTCTTAAATTTCGATTTTGAAATGTTTGACGTTGAATATTAAGAGAAAATCTGTCGCTTGACTCCAAAAAAAATTATTATTATAAGACTTCAAAGTCAACAGAAAAGTCGAGTTCGTGTTGGACTCCAGTCGCTGTAAATCACTGTGACAAGACTTGAACCTGATTTTAAGTTCAGTCTTCTTTGAGCGTCGGTGAACTTTCCGAGGCCAAAAGGAAATTCTAATACTTCTGAGGTTTGGCGGAAAATATCACCGGTGCGGTCAGCGAGACGTCAAAGTGGACAAGCCTTCACTGGAAACCCGTTGAGGGTTGATGTTCGTGTCTAAAGCAAGATTTTGGAAAGGTTTCTGGTCAGCACAATCGTGAAAGAACACAACACACTTCAAATTTATTTT
>NC_040012.1:4067599-4152599 GCF_000972845.2 Larimichthys crocea
GTGTGTGGAGTGTGAGGAAGCAGGGAAAGATCACAGAAGAAACACAGACCAGTGAGACCTGAGATCATCTCATGTCACGTGTCCGTCTGTTTCAGATGTCTCCACACAGCCACCAGTGCCTTCTGCCGCTCCATCAAGCTGCAGTGTGAGCTTTACCCGTCCAGAGAGGGTCGCCATCTGCCTGGACCCGTACTGCGCCTGGGCTTCGTCCTCTGTGCCTTTGCAGGTCAGACAAACATTCACATGAAAACTTGAATCCGTACCCACAGCATCATGACTCCACGCTCACGGCGCCGCTCGTCTCTCTGCAGTGTGTACTCAGGTCACCAGTCCATCCTGATCCCTCCGTCCGAGCTGGAGGTGAACCCGGCTCTCTGGCTGTCGGCCGTCAGTCAGTACAAAGTCCGCGACACTTTCTGCTCCTACAGCGTCATGGAGCTCTGCACCAAAGGCCTCGGCCTGCAGACCGACTCTCTGAAGGTAAAACAGGTGGACGAGGATTTGTACAGCGACCTAACTACACGAGTTAACAAACACGATGATTCTCGTCCGCTTCAGTCTCGAGGGTTGGACTTGTCTCGGGTGAGGAACCCTGCGTGGTTGTGGCGGAGAGCGTCCAGGACGGCCCTGACGCAGTCCTTCTCCAAACTCTTCAAGGACCTGGGACTCCCTCGAGCCGTCAGCACTCCTTCGGCTGCAGGGTAACCTGGCAATCTGCCTGCAGGTCAGTCAGACTGTCACCTCTTCGTCCTCGGTTGTCTCTGCTTCCATTCGCACTTTGTGGTGAGACGGGGGACGTTTCCGGGTGTACGCGGTGGCTGGATTCTTGAGAAACTAGAGATACGTCAGCTGATGCTGACCGTAGTGCTTGTTGTGTTTGTCTGTAGATATAGGCTGAGCATTGTTATATTAAAAAACTGTTTTAGAGTCATTAGAGTCTCTATTCTCTGTTTTGATGGAGGCTAAACATGTCAGGACCTTTCTCTGTATCAGACGCACCAAGATGAAACTTCTATCCATCTCCCCCAAAATCTTGACATAAATTAGTAATTCTGGTCGAAGTTTTTGGGTGGATGAGGAGCTACAACTTTCATCTGGAAAAATACAGATGTAACTTGGTGCTTTCAGGGACAGTGGACTCATCTCTGTCTTTTCCTAAGGCCCAACAATTTAAGGTTTGCAGGTTAGCTGGTAGACCAAAGACCTGCAGTGCTGGTCTGCTTGAAGGTTTACAGTGTTTTCACTCCTGGGCTCTTCAAACCGCACATTTCTGGCTTTGAAGTTAAATAAAATACTGGAGTGAAAGCAAGAAAGGACGAATGCAATTCTTGCAGATGTGCGTCATTACGCCGACGACAGCGATACGTTTGTGGGTAACCGTACGAACGGTTCCAGAGAGCTAAGTGGTAGTCGGACGTAATATTAATTAAAGCCAGAATCATCTTTCTTCTTCTGTCTGCTTTCATCCAAACAGTTTATGAAACATCTTTTTTTTTTTTTTTTTTGCAGCGTCTTCCTTCCATTTCAAGCCGATCATCACATTTCAGCTATGATTTGCAAACCTTAAGTCGAGTTTTGTGTCCATGCGTAAAAGTTTTTCCACTTCTCTGTTCTGGATAAATTCAGGTCTACATGAAGGAATTTAAATTTTAATGAGAAGTGCAGTGTGTTGTTGTGCAGAGCAGTGATTTCTAACTGCATGGCTCACAGCTTTAAGTCAATAAGCTTTAATATTACTCAGTATATTTAACTGAACTCTTTAACATAAATGAATAAACTCTTTCTCGCAGCTACACTAACATTTCTTCAGTTCTGACTGCTTGTTTTGTTTCTTTAAGTTTTCCATTTTTTTGACATTTTTCTTCCTTCCCTCCTCCTTCCTTGTTTTAATCATAACCCCACCCACATATCTCATACTTGGTTTTGTCGCCACCCTCCCTCCTCACCTCTCTTTGCTGCTGTAGCCTCACAGGCTGGGAAAGCTTGCTGACCAGGTAGGGAACCACCATAAACCCCCCTCAACCCAACCACCATCACAACCACCTCCACTCCACCCTACTGCCTGTCAGCACATCACTCATCAGCTGGCTTTTAAAGATTACTCCACTGAAAATGCAGATTTTTTATTTTTTTACCTTCAGGGTTGAGAAGCTTCGTTGTAGATGAGAGGAGCTGAAATTCACAAAAGTTAAAGCTCGGTCCAGATCTACTGAGCTGTGAAGCATCTTAAAGGGGTTTCACCCATCAGCTTGTTGTTTACAGGTTTTAAAGGCGTGACTTAAGTTGTATAAAGCGTTAAGTCGGTCAACGTCTGTAGAGTTTGAAACAAGTTTGAAAAAGGAAAAAATCTGATGTGTGTGGAGTTATAAAGAAGTTTGTTTACCAGACCTCATCAGTGTTTGTTTGAGGGGCATTGTGGGTAATGTAGGCACCAAGAAGAAGGCTGCATGTAATAAAAAAAAGATGTTGTCTGTTGGATAGATATTTTGTCCAATAATGCTAAATCTCTCTGACAAACTGCTTCATGAATGATTGTGTCGAGTCTCTTATGAGATCAAATCTGAATGAAGATTTTAACTTTAATTTTAGTTTCTGTTTAGTCGGAACAGATAAAGTTTGTAACCAGACAGGGCGGGCAGTACAAACTGATGACTGTTTGTCAGGTTAGTTATCTGTGGTGGTAAACTTTCATGAATTTCAGGACCGAGCACAAATTCTAAATATTAATGACCGAGTCATAACAAGCACAGAAGTTGAAGTTGTCTCTTTATTATCTCGTGGCTTGATGGCCGTCTGCCATTCTGTGCTCTGGGTGTGGTGCTTCTGACTCCCAGCATGCTGCTGTGCGTCCAGTGTGGGGGCTCTGGGAATTGTGTTTTTTATATATATATATATTATTATACATTATATATATCCTGAATCACTCTGAGAAAGAAAGGGGGATGGAGGGGTTGGTGAGGAAGAGAGAAAGGTTGGAATGGGGGTCTTTCCTTTTCCTGATCAAAGTTTTCACTCACGTTCAGCTGATTTCTACGACACGTGCCGACTTTAAATCATTTTCAGGGTAGCTGTGTCGGCTTTGCCACTAAAGAGTTTAATCACTAAACTACGTCGTCATCACCCCTGCTTCCATCTTTCCTTCCCCCGGCTTGGTTGGTGTCACCTTCCCCTCTTTTCTTTCCTCTAAAACTGACTTTTTGTTTTGCACGTCCACTCAGTAGATCTGATTCTAGAAAGCTTTTTTCTTCTTTTAACGTTGATTTTATTGAATCTGTTTTTTCTAAAATCATCCCACCGCTCTCATCGCTCCCACATTGTTCTCCTCACCATGTTGTAGAGGGTTTTTTAGGGGATCCCATCTTTGCTCTCAAACTCAAAGCTTTGTTCTCTGTGAGCACTAATGCACGAGCATCCACCGCGCCCTGGTAGGAGTAGAAGTGGAAGAAGTTTTGGTCATACAGTTGAACAATAGTCATAGAAAAAGAACATCACATGACTGTGCAGTAACTGTTGTTGTCGGTGTTTCTTAGGGCACCTCAGGACCCGACCCCACGACTGTGTTTGTTGATATGAGAGCGCTGCGGCACGACAGTGAGTTCAACACGAGATAAATGAGTCATCACTTCATTCTTAAATCTCTGCTTTGATGAATCATGTCAGAGCTGATGGTGTACAAGATGCCGGCCACAAACATTTACCAAGTGTGTTACTCCAGTTAGGGTGATTGTTATGAGCGTGTGTAAGAGAGGATTGAAAATCCTTAAACCCCCCTTAAACTCTTGAGTTCTGTCGTCCAGCATGACTTCCCCTCAAAATCGAGTTTTTTTCTCAAAAATCAGATGTTTTTTCTCCAAAATCTGACCCGTCAACAGGCAAATTTTCTTCCAAAATCAGGGTGCTTTCAAATCAATATCGGATTAAACAGGATTTTTTCCAAAAACATTCCAAAATTCGATTGTTTTTTCCTCAAAGTCAGATGTTTCCTCAAAATTCTGTGGGGGGTCAAAAACTGATTTTAAAAATTCAATCTTAAAAACAAAACAAAAACGATTCCAAAAACCCAAACGATTCCCAAACTGCATGTTTCCAAAGATTTCCAAAAACGATTTTCCTCAAAACGTTTCCGCTCAAACTGACTTTTCCAAAAATCGTGTGTTCCAAACATGGTTTTTCCTCAAAAAAAAAAAAAATTGATTTTTTTCCTCTATAACTGAGATTTCCAGACTTCTAAAATTGATTTTCTAAAATGATTTTTTTTCTTTCTAAAAATTCAGATTTTTTTTCTTAAAAATTCTGATTTTTTTCTAATTCTGATTTTTTTTCTTGAAATTCTGATTCTTTTCTCTAAATCTATTTTTTTCTAAAATTCTTGATTTTTTTTCTAAAAATTCAGATTTTTTCTTCTCAAATTCTGATTTTTTTTCTCGAAATTCTGATTTCTTCCTCAAAATTCTGAGTTTTTTTCTTCAAATTTCGTTTTTTCTTCTCAAAACTTGAGGGTTTTTTTTCTTAAAAATTCTGATTTTTTTTTCAAAATTAATTTTTTTTTTTTCAAAATTCAAATTTTTTTTCTTAAAATTCAGATTTTTTTCTCATAATTTCTGAGTTTTTTTTTCCTCGAAATTCTGATGATTGTTATGAGCGTGTAACGAGAGGATTGAAAATCCTTAAACCCCCTCCCTAAAACTCTTGAGTTCTGTCGTCCAGCATGACTTTTTCCCTCAAAAATTCTGATTTTTTTTTCTGAATTCTGATTTTTTTTTTCTTTCAAAATTCTGATTTTTTTTTTTTTTTCTCAAAAATTCAGATTTTTTTTTCTCCAAAATTGCTGATGTTTCCCTCAAAAATTTCACGATTTTTTCTTCTCAAAATTCTGATTTTTTTCTTTCAAAAATTCAATTTATTTTCTTAACCATGTCTGATTTTTTTCTTCAAAATCATTTTTTCTCAAAATTCCTGATTTTTTTTCTTCAAATTTCAGATTTTTTTCTTCTCAAAATTCTGTGGGTTTTCTTAAAAATTCTGATTTTTTTTTAAATATTCAAGTTTTTTTTCTTAAAAATTTCTGATTTTTTTTCTCAAATTTGCGTTTTTTTTCCTTCGAAATTCTGATTCTTCCTCAAAATTCGATTTTTTTTTTTCTTCAATTTCTGATTTTTTTCTCAAAATTCTGATTTTTCTCAAAATTCTGTTTTTTTTTCCCTCTAAATTCTGATTTCTTTTCTCAAAATTCTTGATTTTTTTCTTCAAATTTCAGTTTTTTTTCTTAAAATTTCTAGAAAAATTTTTTTGATTTTTTTCTCAAAATTCTGATTTTTTTCTCATATTCTGATTTTTTTCTAAAAATTCGATTTTTTTTCTCTAAAATTTCTGATTTTTTTTATCAAATTCGATTTTTTTTTCTTTAAAAATTCTGATTTTTTTTCTAATTCTGATTTTTTTTTCCTCGAAAATTCTGATTTCTTTCCTCAAATTCTGAGATTTCGAGGAAAAAAAACTCAAAATTATGAGAAAAAAATCTGAATTTTTAAGAAAAAAAATTTGAATTTTTAAAAAAAAAATCTGAATTTTTAAGAAAAACCCCCCAGAATTTTGAGAAGAAAAAAATCTGAAATTTGAAGAAAAAAAAATCAGAATTTTGAGAAAAGAAATCAGAATTTAGAGGGAAACATCAGAATTTTGAAGAAAAAAAATCAGAAATTTGAAGAAAAAAAATCAGAATTTTGAGGAAAGAAATCAGAATTTCGAGGAAAAAAAACTCAAAATTATGAGAAAAAAATCTGAATTTTTAAGAAAAAAAATTTGAATTTTTAAAAAAAAAATCTGAATTTTTAAGAAAAACCCCCCAGAATTTTGAGAAGAAAAAAATCTGAAATTTGAAGAAAAAAAAATCAGAATTTCGAGGAAAAAGGATCAGAATTATGAGAAAAAAATCATAATTTTGAAGAAAAAAAAATCAGAATTTTGAGAAAAAAATGATTTTTGAAGAAAAAATCAGAATGTTTAAGAAAATAAATTGAATTTTGAAAGAAAAAAAATGAATTTTGAGAAAAAAATCAGAATTTTGAAGAAAAAAAATCAGAATTTTGAAGAAAAAAAATCAGAATTTTGGGGTTTAAGGATTTTCAATCCTCTCTCTACACACGCTCATAACAATCACCCATAACTGGAGTAACACACTTGGTAAATGTTTGTGGCCGGCATCTTGTACACCATCAGCTCTGACATGATTCATCAAAGCAGAGATATTAAGAATGAAGTGATGACTCATTTATCTCGTGTTGAACTCACCTGTCGTGCCGCAGCGCTCTCATATCAACAAACACAGTCGTGGGGTCGGGTCCTGAGGTGCCCTGAGAAACACCGACAACAACAGTTACTGCACAGTCATGTGACATTCTTTTTCTATGACTGTTGTTCAACTGTATGACCAAAACTTCTTCCACTTCTACTCCTACCAGGGCGCGGTGGATGCTCGTGCATTAGTGCTCACAGAGACAAAGCTTTGAGTTTGAGAGCAAAGATGGGATCCCCTAAAAAACCCTCTACAACATGGTGAGGAGAACAATGTGGGAGCGATGAGAGCGGTGGGATGATTTTAGAAAAAACAGATTCAGATAAAATCAACGTTAAAAGAAGAAAAAAGCTTTCTAGAATCAGATTCTACTGAGTGGACGTGCAAACAAAAAGTCAGTTTTAGAGGAAAGAAAAGAGGGGAAGGTGACACCAACCAAGCCGGGGGAAGGAAAGATGGAAGACAGGGGTGATGACGACGTAGTTTAGTGATTAAACTCTTTAGTGGCAAAGCCGACACAGCTACCCTGAAAATGATTTAAAGTCGGCACGTGTCGTAGAAATCAGCTGAACGTGAGTGAAAACTTTGATCAGGAAAAGGAAAGACCCCCATTCCAACCTTTCTCTCTTCCTCCACCAACCCCTCCATCCCCCTTTCTTTCTCAGAAGTGATTCAGGATATATATATGTATAAATATATATATATAAAAACAATTTCCAGAGCCCACCACTGGACGCACAGCAGCATGCTGGGAGTCAGAAGCACCACACCCAGAGCACAGAATGGCAAACGGCATCAAGTCCACGAGATAATAAAGAGACAACTTCAACTTCCTGTGCTTGTTATGACTCAACATTAATATTTAGAATTTGTGCTCGGTCCTGAAATTCATGAAAGCTTACCACCACAGATAACTAACCTGACAAACAGTCATCAGTTTGTACTGCCCGCCCTGACTGGTTACAAACTTTATCATGTTCCGACTAAACAGAAACTAAAATTAAAATTAAAATCTTCATTCAGATTTGATCTCATAAGACTCGACACAATCATTCATGAAGCAGTTTGTCGGAGCGATTTAGCATTGTTGGACAAAAATATCTATCCATCTTTTTTTATTACATGCAGCCTTCTTCTTGGTGCCTACATTACCCACAATGCCCCTCAAACAACACTGAGGAGGTCTGGTAAACAAACTTCTTTATAACTCCACTCACATCAGATTTTTTCCTTTTTCAAACTTGTTTCAAACTCTACAGACGTCTGACCGACTTAAAGCTTTATACAACTTTAAGTCACGCTCGCTAAAACCTGTAAACACAAAGCTTGATGGCTGAAACCCCTTTAAGATGCTTCGTAGCTCAGTAGATTTGACCGAGCTTTAACTTTTGTGAATTCAGGCTCCTCTCATCTACAACGAAGCTTCTCAACCCTGAAGGTAAAAAAAAAAAATCTGCATTTTCAGTGGAGTAATCTTTAAAAAGCCAGCTGATGAGTGATGTGCTGACAGGCAGTAGGGTGGAGGTGGAGGTGGTTGTGATGGTGGTTGGGTTGAGGGGGGTTTATGGTGGTTCCCTACCTGGTCAGCAAGCTTTCCCAGCCTGTGAGGCTACAGCAGCAAAGAGAGGTGGAGGAGGGAGGGTGGAGACAAAACCAAGTATGAGATATGTGGGTGGGGTTATGATTAAAACAAGGAAGGAGGAGGGAAGGAAGAAAAATGTCAAAAAATGGAAAACTTAAAGAAACAAAACAAGCAGTCAGAACTGAAGAAAATGTTAGTGTAGCTGCGAGAAATAGTTTATTCATTTATGTTAAAGAGTTCAGTTAAATATACTGAGTAATATTAAAGCTTATTGACTTTAAAGCTGTGAGCCATGCAGTTAGAAATCACTGCTCTGCACAACAACAACACTGCACTTCTCATTAAAATTTAAAACTCTTCATGTAGACCTGAATTTATCCAGAACAGAGAAGTGGCAAAACTTTTACGCATGGACACAAAACTCGACTTAAGGTTGCAAATCATAGCTGAAATGTGATGATCGGCTTGAAATGGAAGGAAGACGCTGCAAAACAAAACAAAAAAACTGAATGTTTCATAAACTGTTTGGATGAAAGCAGACAGAAGAAGAAGAGAATGATTCTGGCTTTAATTATATTACGTCCGACTACCACTTAGCTCTCTGGAACCGGTCGTACGGTTACCCACAAACGTATCGCTGTCGTCGGCGTAATGGCGCACATCTGCAAGAAGTGCATTTGGTCCTTTCTGCTTTCACATCCATGTATTTTTATTTATACTTCAAAGCCAGAAATGTGCCGGTTTGAAGAGCCCGGGAGTGAAAACACTGTAAACCTTCAATGCAGTACCAGCACTGCAGGTCTTTGGTCTACCAGCTAACCTGCAAACCTTAAATTGTTGGGACCTTAGGAAAGACAGAGATGAGTCCACTGTCCCTGAAAGCACCAAGTTACATTGGTATTTTTTCCACAGATGAAAGTTGTAGCTCTTCATCCACCCAAAACTTCGACCAGAATTACTAATTTATGTCAAAATTTTGGGGGAGATGGATAGAAGTTTCATCTTGGTGCGTCTGATACAGAGACAGGTCCCTGGACATGTTTAGCCTCCATCAAAACAGAGAATAGAGACTCTAATGACTCTAAAACAGTTTTTATATACCAATGCTCAGCCTGATTTCTACAGACAAACACAACAAGCAGCTACGGTCAGCATCAGCTGACGTATCTCTAGTTTCTCAAGAATCCAGCCACCGCGTCACACCCGGAAACGTCCCCCGTCTCACCACAAAGATGCGAAATGGAAGCAGAGACAACCGAGGACGAAGAGGTGACAGTCTGACTGACCTGCAGGCAGATTGCCAGGTTGACCCTGCAGCCGAAGGAGGTGCTGACGGCTCGAGGGTGGAGTCCCAGGTCCTTGAAGAGTTTGGAGAAGGACTGCGTCAGGGCCGTCCTCGGACGCTCCTCCGCCACAACCACGCAGGTCCTCACCCGAGACAAGTCCAACCCTCGAGACTGAAGCGGACGAGAAGTTATGATCTGTGTTTGTTAACTCGTGTTAGTTAGGTCGCTGTACAAATCCTCCTCCACCTGTTTTACCTTCAGAGAGTCGGTCTGCAGGCCGAGGCCTTTGGTGCAGAGCTCCATGACGCTGTAGGAGCAGAAAGTGTCACGGACTTTGTACTGACTGACGGCCGACAGCCAGAGAGCCGGGTTCACCTCCAGCTCGGACGGAGGGATCAGGATGGACTGGTGACCTGAGTACACACTGCAGAGAGACGAGCGGCGCCGTGAGCGTGGAGTCATGATGCTGTGGTACTGATTCAAGTTTTCATGTGAATGTTTGTCTGACCTGCAAAGGCACCAGAGGACGAAGCCCAGGCCGCAGTACGGGTCCAGGCAGATGGCGACCTCTCTGGACGGGTAAAGCTCACACTGCAGCTTGATGGAGCGGCAGAAGGCACTGGTGGCTGTGTGAGACATCTGAAACAGACGGACACGTGACATGAGATCTCAGAGTCTCACTGGTCTGTGTTCTTCTGTGATCTTTCCCTGCTTCTTCACACTCACACACACACACACCAAACAAAACCTCGTCAGGACCTCGCGCCCTGCTGCAGCTGGAAGCGATTAATTAACAGGAAATGTGGCCGCAGCGCAGTGATTAGCATAACAAATCTCCAGATATGAGGAGCCTCGGTGCAGCAGTGACCGGATGAATCGACCGCCTTGTTTTCCTGCATTGTGTTTTTGGCACCGGCGCCGGCCGCTGTAGCATTGACTGATCTGCTCATTAAGAACGGTGATTAAACATAACGGACGAGCGCGTGAGGAAACATACTGATACTGTGTTTGTTTCTCAAAGAGTTCATTAACGAGGCTTTTTGTTTTAATTGTGAGCACATGGTGTGAACGTTATCGTCACAGTCACAAGAATAAATCTCAGTTCTGATGTTAAAGCGAGTAAAAGAAGTGAAGCCTCGTGTATAATAGAGAAATGAATATTTCAGCATGCAGCCTCGTCTGTCGAAGGTCTGCTATCATCTTCAATCTCCGTTATCTCAGGTCGCTGAAGGTGAGACCGATAACTCATAAAATGTCCTGAATGGAAATATTAACACATCACACAGACAGAGTCAGGAGTTCATCTGTTAATCTGAGTTCAGTGATCTGTGGGAAATATAATAAAAGTTAATTTTCTGTCCACTGACAGTAAAAAAGATTGGACGGCGTACATGTGGCGTCACCTACAAGTTTCTACAGAGACGATTTGAAGCCGTCCTGACTTTAAATATCACCAAAGACCCTGAGGCGGCTGAATGACCCACCTGTCAGTCAAAGGCGTCCACGCTCTTAACCCTGCATAACTTTAAGCCTTAATATAATGTGAACAGGTGAGTTGTATATAAATTCACCCTCAGTACAGTTGTCATGAACGGGGAAATTAGCTACAGAGACCAAAACTGTTTTTTGTACCAGGCTGTAAACATGTTTATTTCTGCTGTGAAGTTGGACATTTGGACATGGGGACTTATGGAGACTGACTCACTTCTGGAGCCAGCCTCAGGTGGATGTTAGAGTCGACCCCCTAAGTAATATCCATTATTTAAATAAGTAACTAACTGTAACTTCGTCCTAAATTGTAATCAGATTATCTCATCGTATCTTAACACACAGACAGAAGGTTTCAACCCTCAAACTTTGAGTCGTTTTTTTTTACAACATTAGATCTCATCATCATCTCAAGAGAATAACAATATCAATGATCCCTTTAAAACAAGCCTGAAAAACAAACTGTTGTATAAGGAGTGTGTTCTCTGTGAGCCGAGAAACAAAAAGGTTTCAACGTGGATGGATTAGAGAGCAAACAAGAAAAGGTCTCGCAGCAGATGAATAGTGGCAGAGAAACAATGAACCGAGAACAGGATGCAGGTTTGTTTTTGCTGCAGCAGGAATCAATAGTCGCTTTATTCTTTAAAATGTCACCTCCACCTCTCTGCACACCTCCAACAGTCAGAAACACGTGAGCGCTGTAATTACAGGATTATATCTTTGATATTTTGACCTTTAATCAGCGTTAATCAAACCGATCAGTCTTAATTCTTCAAATGTCAAAACATAAATGGGTTGATGAACAGACAGGACAATGTCGAACCCCTAACTGTCCAATCAGAGTCATTTAAAGTCTGTAGACATGTAGGGTTGCAAAGCGGTGAAACATTTCTGGTAAATTTCCAGAAATGGGCTCTTAAGGTGGGTAACTCGTTAACTGTGCCTCGTTAAGGTGTCAAAATGTGTTTACCTTGACTCCAGCGAGCATGCCAGTGGTGGACACACTGAAGTCCAGGTAGGCCAGGGTGTCGGGGTTGGACGGTTTATACAGCAGAGGAGGTTTCTTCTTTGGCAAATCGTCTAAAAAGAAAATCAACGAGGGTCCGTCAGTTTGTCACAAGTCGTCTAGCAGATATTTTACAGTCTTCATAGTTAGTAAGAGGAAATGTGCGACATCGTTCGTACCTGTGTCCAGGACAGGAGGCCAGGTCCGGACGTCCACGGCGGCCGAGGCTTCCTTCGACCTCAGCAGCTTACAGATGAGCTGCGTGGTCATCACGCACACCGAGCGGCTCACCTGCACGACACGGAATAAAACAACATCACATCACGTCCTGCGTCGTGCAGCTGCGTGGAAGAGCGAGCTGTCCGGGAGATTTACAGCGGAGCGGTTACTGCAGCTCCGACCTCCTGCCAGCTCTCCTAAAATAGCCTCGTCGTTATTCACAGCACTTATTTTTCCAGACTGTTGGCTGGTTTCCTGATTTCTGCAAGCTGTCCTCTGAATCCTTTCGCCCCTTCGCTCCGTTATTCCTAAGAATAACGACGACCTGACAGATTCAACTCTTGATTTTGCTGTTGATCTTTCGTCTAGGGGTTAATATCTAGAACTATATGTCTACTTGATTAGATATAAGTCTGGGCACCAATGGATGTGGACTCTGTATGCAGCAGGTCTTGGTCTTAGTTCAGGGTGGTGCATCGCCCTCAGTCCTTCGACTGTTTGTGGGGTCTTCCCTGCCTCGTTGGGACACACGTTGTTCTGCTTATGCCCCAAACGATCTGGTTTTTGTAACACACTTCCACTGTGATGAAGTTCACAACCCTCTCTGACACACGGATTAATTCCACTGAACTGGAAACAGGCACAACCTCCCACGTAAACTGGAAAAACTACGAGCTTCCTTCAGTAGAGGCTCCTCTTAACTCTTTGTACCTCGGTTAGTATTTCAGCTGTACATGTACTATTGTTTTTATGTGTATGAACAGGATTTTTCTGTTAATTTCTGAAGTTTCTGTTCACTTTTTATTCAGGATTAAATTAAAATAGCGATTGGAAACTTACTTTAGTTGTAAAGATTGTGACTAATCCTCTCCTAGATGTTGCAATTTGACTTTGTGAATTAAGTTTTTACCTCCACGATCATCTTGACGGTGGGCAGCGTGGTGGCGATGTTCTGCGGGTGAGGCGGCCGCACCGTGATCGGTACGCAGCCGGCGTAAAGGCAGCCGTAAAACGCCACGATGAGGTCGATACCTAGAGGTGGAAGAGAGGAAGGAGAGGAGGGAGGGAGGATAAGGAAGGAGGATGGAGATGTGGATAGTGAAAGGAGAGAGAAAGAGGAAAAGGAAGAAGGGGAGAAAGATGGAGGGGGAATGAGGATAGATGGAAACACGAGGAAGAAAGACGAAGGGAAGCACGGGAAGAGACGACAAGAAGAGGATTTAGTGAAAAAAAAAAGAGAAACTGTGTCACACACTCAGAGGGGAGGAGGTGAAATATCGAGCGGTGGACTCTGGAGGCGATTAATTGAACGCTGCTTTAAGACAATCTCCTCGCGTCGGGGAGTTCGACCCGCATGGCTGCGTCCGTCCTGCCACGGCGGACACGAGGCTCCGAGTCTCTCCGGAGGAAATTACAATTCTTCGCCTTAATTTTCCCTGCAGCGCTTCTCTTCGATCGAACCGCCCGGCTGAGTTGGACGTCTTTGTCGTGTCCTTCCTCGTTTGTTTTCGTTTCCAAGTTAAAGGATCATTGCAAAGTTCTGTCACTTCAGTTCAAATCATGTAAAACTCAGTAATAAAAGCATTACACGGGTTGAATCTGGGGCGACTGGACTTGACGTGAGCGTTAACCTGCAGCTACATCAGCCTCCACTCTTCTGGTTTCAGGTTTTCCACCAGATGTTGGACGCTGGCTGCTCCAATTTAGCCACAACAGCATCAGAACGGTCCCAGCACTGGTGCTGGACGGAGTTCAGGTGTAGTATCTATGCAGACGAGTCAATTCTTTCTTTGTGGACCAGGACTTGTGCAAGAGTTTCCACACGCTGCCAACACGACACTGGAAGAACACTTGCCGGCTCTGGCCACTGCTCTTAGGGTTCGGTATCTTGCTCAAGGACACTCGCCAGGGGTTGAGCCACCCACCTAGAGATTTGTGGATGCCTCACTGGATCTCACTACTACACTAAAAAGGTGTCCACATACTTTTGGATCGCTATAAAACGCGGTTTACAAATCTGTCTTACTGTGAAAACTTAGCAAGCAATGTTTGTTGGGTAGAATCAGCTTTTATTTTGAAATCTAAATAACTTTAAATGGCTTCAGTGTCGCTGCAAAAATATGAGCGTGCACGCAACATGTGGAGATTAAAGGTGCAGCGTACCTGGAGGGTAGACCAGCGCGACGTGGTCTCCGTCCTGTAGGTGGCCCCGTTCAGCCAGCATGCCGGCGATCTTCTCGGCCCTCTTGTGCAGCTGAACACAAGTCAGAGAGCTGGCTATCGTACCCTGTCACACACACACACACACACACACACAGAAAGATGATTGACACTTTCAATCAGCAGCGTGTATCAGCAGATGTCATGTTGTATTTTCCGTTGCAGCATCTCGGCGCTGGACAGCTGTAAACAAACCGGTGGATCATATCGCAATTATGCAAACGAACGTGAGCATCAGCTGCAGCCAAATCACACAAGATCTCATCTACAAACTGCAGAGAAATAATATTAATAATAATAATAATAATAATAATAATTCTTGTTCTCTGCACACAAACACATCTTACCCTGGAGTTGAGCAGTGTGTACAGGACGTGGTCTGGAGTGGTCTGCGCTCTCCACTGTAAAACCTCGGACAGGAAGAGGAACTGAAAACACAAACAGATGAAGGAACGTGAGCCTGGTCGACACACACATACACACACATATTCAATAAGAAACACACACACACATCCACTCTGAAAACATGAGAGGCGGCTAACAGGGCGAGTACCAGAAGATCTTATTCCTTCTGACTTAAAGTCATGTGACTTGAGATGACGAGCTGAATAAAGAGAGTTCAGGTTCTTCTTCAATGACTCAAAGTTTGAGGGTTGAAACCTTCTTCTGTCTTAGGTGTTAAGATACGATGCGATAATCTGATTACAATTTAGGACTAAGTTACAGTTAGTTACTTATTTAAATAACGGATATTACTACAAACTGCAGTTCCTCTAACGTCCACTTGAGGCTGGCTCCAGAAGTGAGTCAGTTTCCATAAGTCCCCATGTTTCACAGCAGAAATAAACATGTTTACAGCCTGGTACAAAAAACAGTTTTGGTCTCTGTAGCTAATTTCCCCGTTCATGACAACTGTACTGAGGGTGAATTTATATACAACTCACCTGTTCACATTATATTGAAGGCTTAAAGTTATGCAGGATTAAGAGCGTGGACGCTTTGATTGACAGGTTGCCATGTTTTATACAGTCCGTGCTAAGGACTCGTCTTCATATAGACACTGCGGGCTGACATTGAGCTATCTATTGACGGTCAATAGCTGCCTCCGTCTCTGTTGAAATACTGACAGTGAATGCTGATACGATGCATTTTTTGGCAGCTGGGTGACTCGCAGTGTGTCGGGGTCTTTCATTTAATTTGGCAGAGAAAGAAAATTGATGGAAGCCGGAGAGCAAAGTGCGGTAACACGGCTTCCTGCTCTACAGCAGCAGACGAGAAAAGAGAGAGAGAGAGATGGAAATTAGAGAAGGGAGGAGAGAACAAATCAACAGAGAGCGAGTTTGTTTCTGCTCCTCATGAATTTTTCAGCGTTTGCTGCCGAGCGTTGAATCTCAGAGAGTGTAATTCATGTTACGTTTTGTTCTGTGTGTGTGTGTGTGTGTGTGTGTGTGTGTGTGTGTGTGTTGGTGATGAGGATTGACACACAAAAAAAAAAAACACAAGTGGACCTCCGCTCTGCATCGTGCTCGTCACGTCTGGGAGGACTCTGGGCGCGCTTGATTTGTACTGCACCGACTGACACCGGCTGTTCTAAAGTGAATTATTCTGCTCGAATGTTGAACCTTTGTTTCTGAAACAACCGTGATGCTTTTCTGCTACTTCACATTCATGCAGGTGCAGAACAAACAGGACGAGATTCAGACCTGTTTGTTCTGACCAACACGACTAACATAATTATTATACTTAGTGATTAGTTTCATGGGTTTTCTGATCAGCATGTTAAACGTCTTTATTAGTAGTTGGAGCATCGCCTCAATAAAGTTCTGTCGTTTCTAAAAACCTTTGAAGGAAACGTCAGTAACCTCTCGTGATGAATGCAATGTTTGTGTTAGGGAGTAATGCAGAGGTGATGAACTAATAAAAACTGAAGAATTGGTAATTACCCCAAAACTAATGACGAGTCACGTTAGTTTCAAAGCTGCAGCACTGATTTTTCAGGTTGTTCTTGAGGCTTATTTACTCATTCATTAAGAACTTGGAGTCATGTTTGTGTCTCGATCAAATATTCACCCAGCTTTTAGCTCCGCTTTTCGTCTCCCCCAGCGGCTCTTTAACTGATAAATAATCCAGCAGCTCATCTGTAGCTGGGTCTGCGAGCTGCTTGGTACTGAACAGGTATACAGTACATGTACATGTACAGGTGTATTCTGTTTTTGCTGAATAAAATCGATTACTACATGCCAGGTTAAAGAAATGCAGTTTGGTGAGAATTCTTCACCAATTTGTCACTAAAGGGATTTTCCACATTTCAGTTTGATACAGGATGAAGTCTGTCACAAAGACGAATTCGTCAGTAATCACGATTGTTAATTTGGGTGATTCTGTTGTTTGGGAACTCTTCACGTCACTCGGCTCCTCATCGGCCAACGTTTCCTGTTTCACCGATTAAACTCGAGCAGTCGACTCTCGTCTACTCACCGCCGGCTTCATGCACCGAAACTCTCTTGGGCGGGAGGTTAAAAGATTTTAAGATTTAAGTGATGAAAACATCACTCAGCTGATTCTCTTTCATTAAAACTTTCAGAACAGTCAATTAAAGTCTGCTTCCTCTCCTGACTCACGCTTTCAAAATCGAACATTTGGCGGAGGCGTCGAGCCAAAGCGTCATGATTGAACACGCATGAACGAGCAGCACCCACAGGTGCCTCCAAATAACCACTGAGTCACACATGATCTGACTGTGGAACATGAGATACACAATGATTCAACAGCTCCCACTAAACCTGAAATCTTAAATCAGCAGCCCAGACTTTAAAACTTCTATCAGGAGGACCAGCATGCAGGTGAACTAGTTTCAGTTTAAGTGCACTCTGTATTTGGAATAATTTCACCACGTTACAGTGCCAAAGCAAACAGACTCCCTCTATGTCACCTGGCAGAACACGGGAGTTGCTCTCCTGATCAACGGAAACGTGAATTTGCATCTGAACTATCGTCTGTGTCTCAGGAGGTGGAGCGGGTCGACTGTTAACCAGATGATCAATGGTTCGCTCGTGTCCTCGGGCAAGATACTGAACCCCAAAGTGCTCCGGAAGGCGGCGCCATCGGTGAATCCAACATTTTTTTTGACCATTTAATATTCGAAGCCACAGAAACAAACTAACCTGTCCTGTGCTCCACGAGGTACAAGTTCTGTTCTGTCATTGAAGTCAGGTGTTTGAAGAGAGCATAGAGCGACATAAAGTTTCCCATTGGAAATGTTTGACAGCAACTAAAGCAACTAACCTGCCCAAAACAAGAACATGCCTCCATCCAACCACAAACCGAATGCTCCTCGACTTCTGAACCATCAAAGGTTACTACTCTCTGTGTTTTTAACCATCACAGAATCAAATTTATGTCCGTGACGTGGTATGTGCTGGACGAGATGCTGTGACCGCTGGTTAAACTTCCAGAGATAAAATAAACTGGGACCTGCCTGCAGATAAAACACCATGTTATCTCTGACAGAGAGGCCGGGCATGATAAACGCCAACACAAAGAGCTACTGTGTGTGTGTGTGTGTGTGTGTGTGTGTGTGTGTGTGTGTGTGTGAGTTGTTCTCTTTAAATTCCAGACGTCAGATAGAAATCTGCTCTCGTACAGTGAAGTCTGTGAGTGTCGGTGTTGGATTCTCGTGTTAATGCGCTGAAGTCTCGCAGCTCCGTCGTATCTCGTGTCGTTATCAGACGTGACAATCGCTTCTCTGAAACTCAAGGCGTCGACCACCTGACGGGTTTATTTAGAAAGTGATAACAGCGGATCATTTGTACGAAACTCAACGCGTCCAGAACAGAAGTTTGAAAATCGGAAGCAAAGAACGACGACGCTGGAGTGAGTGGAACAGTTTTGTGGACAAACGTGGACGTGTTTCCACCTCCTCGTTTCATTCATTTTGAGAGGAATCCGACACAGTAACACTTTTTAAGAATAACTGTATGGAAACAGTCAATCTTCTCGCTGATGGTGTTTCATAGCCAGTGAATCTCCTCGTAGTACGTTAAAGTAAAGGATCTGAGGACTTCTTCTACCTTGAGATTAAATAATACAATCCACCCTCACGTACACTTGCTCTCTCAGACTTCATTCATCTGTCACATTTGACATGTCATTCTTTTCCAGCCTCCAAAAGTTTTGGAGCTCGGCTCAACATCATGTACATCATGAGTTCATTGTGCATGATTGTTGAATGTCTTCGAGCAAGCAAGAACTGTGAATCTTCAGAGTTATGATATATAAGGTAGCAAGTTTCATTTTTAAATTTGATTTGTTCAGTTCTTTCAAGACCGAAGCTCACGGGAGAATCCGTCTTTCCAGGTTTCGAGGTTCGCCTTTGTGTTCGAGCTCTTTGAGGATCTACTGCCAGCTACAGCGCGAGGTCCAGACGTGGTGTAAGCAACAATGTGACTGTTAGAAAACCCGAAAACAAAACCGGCGGCTGCTGAAGATGGAGAAGATGCTTCTGCTCTCCGGGCACGTTAGACGGTTCGTTGATCGGTTTATTGGTCCAATCACCTGGCCCGTACTTTTCCAATGACTACTTCCCACATTGTTCTGTGTAACAAACCACCTGGCGCAGTCATTTTCTATTAACTGAGCAGCTGATGTGGAAACACTCTGGAGAATCTGCAGAGGCCGTGAAACCGAGTCGATGTGCAGCCGCTCAGAGCTCAGTCAGACGTCTCCAGATAAATAAATGTTATCGGACGAGGAATCTGAGAGGACATTCAAAGTAAATCACATTTCACGCACACACACACACACACACACACACTCGACATTTCAATATAAACAATCGCAAAAGCAGCATCAACAGTCTGAAGAGGAAGAGGAGCTCATTCACACAGAGGGCTTGGTTTTCAGAGATGGACGTGGAGGAGGAGGAGGATGTGGAGTTGTACAAAGCAGTGATGGATGCATGAACACACAGATGAAGACATGAATCAATGAGCTGATGGAGATACTGATGACGAGGATAAGCAGCAGCAACAGCAACGAAAGCAACTTCATCGACATTCAGAGCACACGGAGGCAAGATTTAGTCCTAAATTTCATTTCTGAACGACGCTCCCCCTCCTGACCTTGTGAGAAGTAACGACACCGGACACATTAAACCAAACTCGCTCATCGTTTCCGACTCATTCTGCGGGAACGTTGACCTCCCGACGCTTCATCGGCTGAGAAAAAGTTGCCAGATTCCATTAAACCGTTTCAACACGGAGGAGTAAACACATCAGCCCTCGCCTGAGCTAATCACCACCAATACCATCGCCCTGTTTGGACTTGTAATTATGGCACGAAGCCTCGGGAATACGAGTTTCATTTCAGCTGTTTTGAAACGGCAGAACAGATTTCTCAAAATATTTGATTAGATGCAACATTGCCTCCGTCATCCGTCGCTGATACGGGGGTATTTCCCATGATTAGTCTGCAGGTTCAGACAGTCGACAGCTGCTAGTGTGCAGATACGACACGTGATGTCATCGGTTCTAAAGCGTCAGGCCCGTCAGTGTTCAACCGTCCAGAACCAACAGCAACATTTCCACCAACTGACGGAGATTCACTGTAAGAGCAGCAGAGCAAAGCCAGGACAGAGCTCAGATTCATCACTGCAAACGCTTTCCTCCCCGAGGAAAAGCTTTCAGCTTCCTTGACGTTTCACAGCTGAATTGTTCACTCGGGACTTTTCATGCTTCCTTCCTTTTTATATCGATCCTATAACGTCAACTTTTGAGGTGAAGACAGCAACTTTCAGGGCGCAACACCTGAAAAACAGGGCAGGCGTGTCCATCAACGTCTAATCGAAGCGAGCCTCCGTACGTTTGTGAGGTGAACAGGTGCCGTGTTTCCGTGAATTTTAAGTATCGTAGAAAAGTTTGATTGGAAAGACAAAATCAGACCTGAGCTCACAAATAAAATGTCTCGAATATTAGTTTACCACTTGATGAATTCTATAATATTATAAGACATAAAACAGATTATAATCCTATGATAACATCGTTTGGCTCAGTGGTGAGACAGATTAAAAAATTACAGTAAAAAAGAACGACGTCTTTAAACCGACAGCTGACTACTTTGGACTTGGTGGTGAATAATAAATAAAACTTGTTTCTTTAGTGTATTTATATTCATTAGATTTGATGAGACTCCTCTATGCAGAGAAGTTATTTTTCTTTCTCGGCTCCACATCATCATCAGCGCCTCTCATACTGATGCTGGTATGTAGTTTCCAGCCTGAGCTACATTTAGTTTGTTCAGAGCTCCACGTGTTTGTTTTCAATCAGAAACTCTGAGCTGATTAACGTGTGGAGCTCTGAACGACCAAAATATAGTTGTAGCAACTTTGAGAGTTGAAGGTTTGATTGGTCCTATTCTTCAGATATGAATTTCTCTGCAGGATCCATCTGATCGCGGCTGCATCCCATCATGATCACATCAACAAACGTTCATTTTCTTTTGCCAAATTTCTTGAAATTGGCGACACATTTGGACGGAAACACGGTTAATGGCGCAGCGTGTAAATCATTCAGACCTTGTGCCAAAGCTAACAGACAGACAGAAACAACTCCTTTAAATGCCAAATTTAAGGCAACAGTTCTCCCTGAACGACCTAATAAACAGACACGGGCTTTGGGAGTTTAGTCTGCAGCACATAACAAGGTTCATCAGCGTTTGTCTGCCTGGCGACGCTCAGACAAACTGGCAGACGAGCAGCGCGATGACACCGGCTGCTGCTGCTGCAGCCTCCCGGCGTGCGGAGGTGGAGGTGGAGGTGGAGGTGGAGGTGGAGGTGGAGGTGGAGGTGGAGGTGGTTGTTATTTGGGCTCTGTCTCTTCTCGTTAGAGGCTACAGAGCCGCTGGCTGCCTGACGCTGGAACTGATGACATTTTCAGCACGAGAGAAGAAGAAAATCAGTTGTGTCAGTAACACACCTCCTCCACATCACTCTCTCGACTTCGTTTATTCTTTTTCTGTGTTTTCTCGGCATTTCTCATTTTCTCCGGTCCACACTTCTCTCGCCTCACGCCTGATTTTTCTGCCTCTCGTGAAGCTCTGTCTCTTATTTTCCGTCCTCTGTGTTCTCTGGCTTTTGTTTTTCACTGACTCTCCCCTCCTCCTCTTACTCACTTTTATTGGCTTCGGTATCTGCCTTTTAATGTGGAGAAGGAAGCTGAGAGAAAATGACACCATGCATCCTTTCTTCTTTGTAAAGAAAGTCTCAAAGCGACACACAAAGACAGATTTGCTGCCTCAAACGATGATGCAATGTCATGATAAATTAATATGTGAACTGATGATCAAACAAATGAGACATGTATATATGTGTGTGTGTGTGTGTGATGTTGGTGATGATGATGGTGAAAACCAGCAGCGCCCCCCATCTCACACACACCTTCCTTGCCTGGTCATTGTCTTCGATCTGACCCAGATCTCTGCCGCTGGCCTGAGCGATCCTCTTCCCCGACACCAGATTCCCGACCATCACAGACGCAGGACCGATCTCTGAGGAAGAGGAAGAGGAAGAGGACGATGTGAGACGGTATGTTCGGCTCCACGTCATCATCTCGTAATCGGCCGATATTCTACCTGGTTGTTTCTGCCGGGGTTTGGGCAGGTTGGTGACGCAGGTGTGCGGGCACATGAGCACGTTGCACGGGTGGAGCGCCCCCTCCAGGAACAGCTGCTTGGTCTCTGACAGGTGGATGCCACCCAGGGGAGTCTTGGGCAGAGTGTTGGAGGGCACCAGAGCCAGGCAGTACACCCCCACCTGATGGATGCCGTCTATCGCCTGCAAAGGTCAGAAACACACGGGACAGACTGAGCTAACATGAGCTAACGGCAGCTACAGTTCACCTCAGCGTCCATCAGGAAACTCTGAAAACTTTAAAGTTCTTTAAATGTGCAACAAAGAAATAAAAACTGAGTGTGCGTAGATATCAACAACAAGTAAGATTACTCTGAGATGATACTTTTATTGCTTTCACTTGCTAAAATATCTACAGAACATGACTTATATTGTTACATAATTGTTGAGTTAAACCTCAGGAAAAAGGATTTATAATGCTCAGATCGTAGAAGAATCGTACGGGAATGTCTTAAAAACAAAGAGGCTACAGGTCACGGATACTAAAAGATGAACACATGAATGAGTGGATATAAATATAATTAATATTGATGTGATCATCTTAAATGAATGAATGTGAAGTACTTTGGTTGTACTTTTGTAATTAAGAATTAACTTAATAGAAATGTTTCATTTATTTAAAAAAAGGCAGCATCATTTGAAAAATATTTGCAGTTTGTATCAACTTATCGACACTAACGATCCAGCTGTCTATCACAATCTTTTAACTATCTATCATCTAATGAATCAAATGTTTAAAAGAGAAGATTGAAAAAAAAAAGAGCAAATAAAGATGGAGTTCAAGTTATCAGGACGTTTTCAAGTTTGGAGCTGAGCTGAAAATAATTCAAGTATTTTGTTTTAAGTGAAATGGTTGAATTTTGATTGACTGAACGTTAAATTAGATTTAAATTAACGCCATCACAGCAATAATTCCTCATCATATTACTTCAGTCAGTATTTAATAAACGTCATATATAAGTGTAATCTATTTCAGACTGTACGTTTTCCATCATCTTCAGTATTTTGTCATAGTTCGACCAAACATTAATGTCAAACAGCAGAGAGCCTCTTCAGTGTCTGTCACACGGCGTTACATCACATCCCATCATCTCGGCCTCGATCTAAAACGCTGACTGCGTCCGTAACCAGACGAGCCAAACGGAAAAAAAGCAGCCGGGCGGTATCTGCGCTGGTGAAGGAATAAAGAGATTTGGTTTTACTGCAGCAGTAAAAACGCAGACGGCTTTTATGGTTTCACCGCAGTCTCTGCGCCGGCTTAGAGAGATCTGAGCTGGAGTTCACACTGAGATTGTATCTGTTGAATGAATGTACAGTAACACATACTGAGATGTGGTGTGTGTGGTGGCCTGTTAAAATGTGTCTGTCTGCTGTGTGACAGTTTCCCTGAGCTGGTTTGTGTTAAAGCATCAGTCTGCTGTTATTCAATACTTTTCTTATTGTTAACGAATCCCACCAAAAGACCAAAAAACAACAACACACCAGCCCGTCTCTCCGAACTTTCCAGCCTCTCTGCTCTGTCTGTGGTTCACAGCTGCACTGTTTCCTACTGAAGGCTGAAAAACAGCTCACAAATATACAGTTTCATCTTTAATGAAGTAATATCACACGAGAGGGAGCGAGCCACCGAATATCAACAGTGATTTGGTTGCAGGATAATCAGCTCGTGAAATAAAGAGGCTGCTGAGGTGGAAATATCTTTTTCTCGCCGCGCCGTTCCAATAAAATCAAACGTTATATATTATTGCTTCGTGCGCTCGCTTCAGCACCAAACAGGAAGCAGGAAACTGGGTACACTGTAAAAATAAAATGGTGAAAAACTGCCAAACCATGAGAGTAAAACACGCCGTTAAATATCACAGTGTTTTACTGTATAATTAACAGTGTCGAATATAAAACACGGTGTATAAATAAAGGTCGTGTCTTTTACTGTCATGGTTTGACAGTTTTTCATCATGAAAAGTTATATTGTATTTATTACGGTAAAATGCTAAAAACTAACACTGAAATAACGCTTGTCTAACGCTGAAATAACGCTTGTCTAACGCTGAAATAACGCTTGTCTAATACTGAAATAACGCTCGTCTAACGCTGAAATAACGCTCGTCCAACACTGAAATAACGCTCGTCTAACACTGAAATAACGCTCGTCTAACGCTGAAATAACGCTCGTCTAACGCTGAAATAACGCTCGTCTAACACTGAAATAACGCTTGTCTAACGCTTGTCTAACGCTGAAATAACGCTTGTCTAACACTGAAATAACGCTCGTCTAACACTAAACTAACGCTTGTCTAACACTGGAATAACGCTTGTCTAACGCTTGTCTAGCGCTTGTCTAACGCTTGTCTAACGCTTGTCTAACACTAAAATAACGCTTGTCTAACGCTGAAATAACGCTCGTCTAACACTAAACTAACGCTTGTCTAACACTGGAATAACGCTTGTCTAACACTGAAATAACGCTTGTCTAACGCTAAAATATGCTTGTCTAACGCTGAAATAACGCTTGTCTAACGCTAAAATAACGCTTGTCTAACACTGAAATAACGCTTGTCTAACACTGAAATAACGCTTGTCTAACGCTGAAATAACGCTTGTCTAACGCTGAAACAACGCTTGTCTAACGCTGAAATAACGCAGGTCAAGTTTTACAAGTTTTGTAAAGTTACGTGTTTCTGTTTTTTTACGGACACGTAAAATAAATTGTTCAGGTGTCATATTTCTTAAAGGGACAGCGCAGGGAGCTTTAGTTTACTTCAGACTGATAATATGTTTATTTTGGAACGTTCTGTCAACGCTACAGAAACACTAGGTAACTGTTAAGTACGATAAGGTTGTCTGATGTTATTGGCTTGATTATTGGCTGAGTATTGATTACTGACGGCTGATCAGGTTTATTATCAGCTGGTCGTAAACGTAGATGTTTTTAAACTAATTGTAGACGGATGTTCGTCTTTGTTACAATCTAAGATAGATGATGATAGATGCAGTTATTATAAAACCTGTAAAGCTGAGTGACACGAGGGAATAGTTCCTTTGTTTGGGACTACTTTCTGCAGTGGATGAATCCACGTTTGGTGCTCTGGTATCTGGGCCAGCTTCAGCCTTTAGTTCTCATGCTGAAAGCTTTAAACACCCGAGAACCCTCATGTCCTCTTCTCTTAATGACAAAACCGTTGTTCTTTCTGCAATAACTCGGGAAGTTTAACGAAGCAAAGGCAGAGATGCTGCGTTCGTTCTCACAGGAGGAGTTTAATAAGGTCGTGAAAGCAGCATCTGAAATCACTGGCCAGCGTTTGCCAAGCATCTGTCGTAGAACAACAACACGCAGTGTCCTCTTTGTCCTCCTTTACAACACACGACTCCTCTTCATCAGTCCGGTTTATGGACTCGATTTAACTGCGTCTCCTCGTGGGGTTGGTTCAGGCAGCAGACACTCGTGTTTTATTTTTTATCTGTTTCCAGTGTTTGTACATGTTTAAGCTGAGCCGGTGCAGCAGTGCGAAGAAGCACAGAGGAAGGAGATACCTCAGGCTTTATATACTGCCTGACTGGCTGCATAATGTGTATATACTGTACATATAAAACCTGTGCATACCTGCAGGACTCGGCTCATCCACTGGAAGCTGTCTTCCTCGGTGGAGTCGGGCCGCTGCTCTGCCACGACCACGATCCTCTCATCGTGAAGCACGGTGATGGAGAACACGGCTATCCTGAAACACAAACACGCAGCGGCGACGTGGCTGTTAAAGCTCGATAACATCGCAGAGTGGGAATACTTCAGCCGGTGATCGGCGTCACAGAGCGAATACTCGTGGAGACAATCGAGGGAACAAAGGCTCCTGTCGGCTCTGCTGCGCGTCAAACTGTCAAACATGAAGTGTCTCTACAGATACTAATCCAAAACATGAAACTATGACTCCATCCAACATGTTTATGCATTAACTCTCACCGGCCCCTGTAGACAAACTTCATCGGCTCCACCGCGAGCGCCGTGGCCACGATGTCGTCAGCGTTGTGCCGACGCCCTCCGACCACCATCAGACCGTCCATCTTCCCCGCCACGAAGATCAGACCTGCGGGTCCGATGAACCCGAGCAGGCCGGTCCTGGTGAAGGGGAACTCACTGATGGGAGCTCCGGTGTTGAAGGTCGGGAAGACCTGAGTAAAAAAATAATAATAATAAGATAAGATGTGACAACAAAACACGACAGGAGATAAAAAAACAGATTCACACTCTCACCTCGAAGGTGTTCTTGGTCATGCCGGCTAGACCGTAATAGGAGGTTCCCGTGGCGACAGTACAAACGCACAGCTCTCCGATCTCGTCGGTTTTACAGAGCTGAGGGACGCCTTCTGGTTTCACCACACACATCATAGCTACAGACAGAGAGAAGCAAGTTTCCTTCGTTAAACGATGCAGAAATGTGGGGGAATAATTTAAGATTGTACATGAAGTATCAGGGCAGGAAACAAAAAGGACTGAAGTTAAATGATGAAAATTTGCTGCAGGTTGAATAAATTCTGATATTTCTTTGATGTTTCGATGAAATAAAACTGTTTTCTTGGGAATTTTACACATTTATCTGATGTCGAATGTAAAATATGAATCTGAAAATTAACTCCAGCTGTCAAGATCTCCGTTTCAAAAGATTAGAAAGTGCTAAATACTCAAGTCAAGCTCCAGAACCTCCGACTGTAACAACTTTATGTGAGTGTTTGGAGGATCAAGATCAGGGTGAGGACCCTGCACCGTCCATCTCACCTCCGGGCATGACTGAGCCGACGTCCTGCAGCGTGAGGACGGACAGCTTCTCCTCCGAGTCGACCCGGATCACGCCGTGACTCAGACCCTGCATGGACAACACGCCGCGACCGGGAGGCGTGTTGCCTTCCTCCACAGGCCTGCAGGAGAGAACACTTCTGTTTTTAAACTGGGGACATTTTTTTGGGAAAATAAGTTTATTTTTTAGAAAGTGAGGACATTTTTCCAAAGAGAGGCCAACTTTAGAAAGTCATGGATATTTTGGGAGGGTGAGGACATTTTTTTTCCAGTCAACATCTGGTTGTTTTTTATGGAAATTAGGGCTAAGGTTAAAAATAAACTGAGGTTAAAGTTAGGATTAGGAGGGTCCTCAATAAAAATCCACGTGCAGCCGTGTGCATGTGTGAGTGTGTGAGCTGCTTCAAACAGAGTTCATTACAAACACACCTAAACTTTAACACACACACACACACAGGGTTTTTACAGTGTCATAATTAAGAGCGTGAAGCGAAGATTACAGCCGACACGTGAACGAAAGCCGCCTCCGTTTAAAACTACAGCGTGACGATGAAAGAGGTGGAAAGGCCGAAGTTTAAAGTCGAGAGTTTAAATAAGAACGGGATGTGTATGCTGAATACATGTCACGTAAAATCACAATATCATTTTAATATCAAACTGTAGATTCAATTAAGCAGTGTGTGTCTCAACATGTGCACGCACCAATAAAAAGGCACGTGTTTCTGAGCATGTGCACATGTGGAAAGTGTGTGTGTGTGTGTGTGTGTGTGTGTGTGTGTGTGTGTGTACCTCCTTATAGCTACAGTGAGGGCCTCGGGGGAGCTTGCACAGGGACATATGACCTCCGGCTTCAAACCTTTAGACTGAAAGACGTTGAGGAAGGCGTCACAGGAAGAGATCGACCCTGAGAGACACAATTTAAAAAGTCAGCGCAGACAAAGTGGAAGCAGCTCGTCGCGGCGAGCTTCAACATTTTCAGGCATCATAAAATGTTTAAATGTGACACATCTGTCAGCAGAGGAAGAAAAACTGGATTTTTAGAGTATACATGGTCCCCAGAGGATGAACCCTTCTGTTTTTCAATGACCTTTACTGCATCTACAGGACTGAGTGAGTGAGCTCTTACAGGGATTTGAACCGTCGGCCACCACCAGCATGCGCAGGGAGCTCAGGTTGATGTCTCGCTGGTCCCGGTGGGCCACCAGAGCCCAGTGCATGTCCCGCGACTTCACGCATGCCACCTTAGCTGCACGGAAAACACACACAGTTCATAAAAAAACATCAGTTTGATAAAATGCAGTCAGTGGAGTCGAACTCAGACAGAGAGCTCTTTCTGTTTCTGTGCTGTGAAACTGATTTCTGCTGGATCACAAAGTTAAATACAAAAACAGAGGGTGCTTTTATTTTGAAAGTATTCGGTTACCTTTGTACTGGCAGACTTTTTGGATCCAGGACAGAGGGTTGACCTTCATGAGGGCGTAGGGAATACTGATGACATGCATCATATTCATTACACTCTGACGGAGAGAGAGAGGCAGAAGAGAGAAAAGAGTGAGAGACGATGAAGGTAAAATGTGTGTCAGCATGAAGTGACTGAGGTAAAGGTGTGTTTGTCTTACAGTCAGGACGGCGTGCCACAGTCCTACATCCTTCTTGAAGTCTAATACATTCACTATGGTCTCAGCTGGAGGACGAGAGACGGACACGTTATTCAAAACACAGGAAGTCTGAAGTGAACAAGTGTGTGTGTGTGTGTGTGTGTGTGTGTGTCTGGATGTGTGTGTGTGTGTTACCTTCTGTGTATGAGCAGGACTGTGTGAGGGCCTGGCAGTGTGTGAGCATGGCTATCCTCATCACCGTCACGCCGAGGACGCTGCCGTCCTTACAGGTCTTATACTGGACAGAGAGACAAACAGAGACGATTCTTCTTAACGCCTTGTACCGGGTCGGACTTAAAACTGATGATGTGACGCAATGCAAACAGCCAGAACCGACTTATTGAAAGTTAGTTTGCAGAACTTCAGATTCAAAACAGCTTCATTAATCCCACAGTTTGTTTAGCGCAGCTTCACACAAACACAGAAACTTACAAACATACAGATAAAATGTTACAAGCGAGCTAAATGTGTGTGAGTCAATAAATAACTTTAAGAACAAGAGCAGAGAGACTGCAGAGGGAATGAACTCTTTAGAGGATCAGTTAGTTTTACATTCACTTGCATGTGCAGTGTGTGTCCAGAAGAAGCCACAACACTCGATGTTTTACGGAGGATCTGCTGGTTACAAAAGGGTTTGAGATCTTTGCTTCACTTCATCGGTCGGTTTGGACCTAGAACTTTGCTGTGAGGCGTCCACCGCTGCATTTTTAAAATAAAACATTTTTACCAACTCATTACGCCGTTTCCAAGTTATTATATTATCTAATAACAGAAGTACATCTGCAGTGTTTGGACAAGCATCCAAAACATCAACGTGCTCAGCTACTAATGAACTCATAAAAATGTGTGAATCTTTTCTCCTGTCTGAACATCTGATCTGATAAAACACTATAGGTGGAGTCAAAACACTGAACGTGACACACTTTGATAACTGCGTTAGGATATTTTTAGAGTCAGCTGTAGAAATATTGATAAATTTAAGTTCCCAAAGTCAGAATGACGTGTGAGTGCTGCGGAGTCGACCTTTCCAAAATAAGAAAAGTCTGGCACGTCTCTGACAAACGACTGCTGGCATGAAAACAAAGCTCGTTACGGGGCTGCTATTAAAGTTATGAATCATGTTAAGATGTGTTACTGAAAAATAAAGGTACAGTCATTCGATCCGTCTCGATTGTCTGGGACGAGGTTGAAAATAAATAAAAAAAGGGTCGATCGTTTTCAATCACCCCTCGACTTCCATCATTTTCCGTCGGGCCTATTTCAATCCCCGCTGCAATCAAGAAGACATTTCACCTTGTGATTACTGCCCCCGCGGCTTAAAGGGACGTCGGGTAAATTCAAATCAACCAGACGAGATGATAGCATTGACCGGCAGAGGAACAGCTTCTAATCCCAGAGACATGCAGCGCCATTGATTTCCATTCACAGGAAAGTAATGAGTGGAGCTACACGAGTGGAAATGTTTCCGTGCCCCGGAGAAGACACGCTTCAATGTGTGTGTGTGTGTGTGTTACCTCGATGTAGGCAGTGTCCTGGTTGGCGTCCTTGATATGTGGAAACCAGTCTCGGGGAGGTTTGGAGAGGTGTTTGGACTCTGTGACGAACCACAGCAGCTTGGGCCAGCCTGGACGCACAGGGACACAAAACAAACGTCCTAATGTCTCCAAACTCTGGAAAAGGTTTGTGCCGTGAACTTTCTGCTCTGAGACATTTTCACTTCAACATTCATGAGTCGATCTTTCCTGATTTACCTGCTAGAACTGATTTAGACTGGACCGGGACCGGGACTGGAACCAGGCGCTTGACTGTTTTCTTTGGTTACAGCCGAGTAAAAACGTGGCTACGGTTACGTGAGTCAACCAAATTCAGTGTCTGATTTCCAGGAAAGTACTGAATGTAAAATGAACTCGTGAATAAAACATGCCATAAAGGACCTCTTTTCTATCACTGTGTAAACTAAGTCATATATTTTATGGATATTTGATTCAATGTGTAACAATAACACATGAGAACTGCAGAAAGTTTGTGTCAAACGAGCATTTTGGATGAATTCTGCATCAGAAATGAGTTTTTCTGATATTTTTAGAAACTTTTCATACATGCATCAGATGTATTATGTATTTCTTCTTCATTTTAACAATCATATCTACTTAACAGGCTTCTTTTTGGACAAAGTCGGTATTTTATTCTCTTAGTTTTGAGCTCTTTGGTTGTTTTAACTGTGGTATTTTATTCTCTTAGTTTTGAGCTCTTTGGTTGTTTTAACTGTACTTTTCTAATGCAGGACGAGGCCGCCGTCTTTTCACATTTATAGTTTAACCAATGATCTAAATAATAATCTTAACTTGAAAAAAAAACACATTCAGTTTTCTTCACAGCATGTTCAGATATAACCCAACTGTATATTCTTTGAAACCAAGAATGTGTAGCGACCCTTTCTATGAAGCTTTGGCCTCACTGGTGTCTGGACCTGCAGGTTAGTGACCTATGACACCTGCCATGGACTCAGTATCTCCAGGTAACCAGTATATGTCACCTGACCAAAGCTGGTTCTCCTGAGAATGATGTATTACACTAACAGAGTCCATAAAAGATAAAATCACTGATGGTGTATGTGATTAAATTTACACTTTTCTGATTCTGACTAAATAATTATAAAGACGTGATGAACAAAACTTTACATATATAAGACAGAGTCACAGCATGTCAAAATAAAAAAAACAACTGACTGAACTGATGTTATGGCGCCCTGTAAATTTGACTTCCTCCGTTATGAAGACAGATTATTATTACAACGAGGACGTGTTGAGTGTTTACACGGCAGATCATGAGCGAAATGTAAAATCCTGAGTGTGTGTGTGTGTGTGTGTGTGTGTGTGTGTGTCCGTTAATGTCTGAATTAATGCTGCGAGACAGAAGAAAACAATCAGCGTCTCATGTGAATGAGACGAGTTTAAAGCCTGCTGATCAATAAGAGGAGCACTCCACCTTAATGAGACGCACACACACACACACACACACACACACACACACACACACACTGAGGAGCAGTAAATCTGGCGGCATCGTGTTGCTATTTATAAATCCATTACTGAAAAGCAAACAGTCGTTATTAATCACCAGGAGATCCTCTCTCTCTCTCTCTGTGCTCAGTGCTAAAGTCTCTATCATCCATTCATCATGTTCCTCCCTCCATCCGTTCTCTCTCTCTCCTCCGTCTTTTCAGCTGCTTCCCATTGATTTGCAATTCACTGATTCTCTCTCTCTCTTTCTCTCTCTGTCATCCGTTACTCAGTCAAGCCGTCTGCTGCCGTCAGTCTGTTCGTTCCTCCCACTGAGAGACAAAGAGAAGCTGAACAAACAAGATGACTATAC
Organism: Larimichthys crocea; assembly: GCF_000972845.2. NCBI lineage: Eukaryota > Metazoa > Chordata > Actinopteri > Sciaenidae > Larimichthys > Larimichthys crocea. The sequence continues at coordinate 4,099,199 of NC_040012.1, forward strand.
TCTGACCTCTGACCTGACACATCACGTGTTCACTGTGTTAAAGAGTTTTTGGGTTTATTTCTATTTAATCTGATTTTATTCTATTATAATAAACATTTCTGTGTTTTTCTTCACTTCATGTGAAGGACTGTGAATTGCCTCTGTGTTTCAAACACGTAGTTTGCATTGTTTCTCCCATAAAAACAAAAAATGATGACTTCATATACTATCCTGGAAATCAGAGGTGGTTACAGATACTTCATTCAACTTTGTTGCTCAGTTAAAAGTTAAATACGACAGACTCTTCTTCTATAGCTGCTGACGAGGCGCCAGCACCAATCGTCTGTTTTCCAGCAGATTATCGTCTTATCAGTGTCACGACTGTACATCTGTGTTTGACGTTACGGCGCTGAGCTCGAGGAAAGATTTTGTTACACGCAGAGATTTGAGTTCTTGGATCTTTGAGTTGGAACTTTGGGAAACTTCCTGCACTTGAAGAACCCAACTGTGCTCTCCAGATCTGAAGATGGAAGTCTTTCATGTCTGACTGAGTCACTCGTTGTTTAATCTATGAAGTACTTTGTCAAACAGCTGCAGTTACTTCCAGTTGTTTTACTTTTACAACAGCTTCTTAAGGTTTTAAAGTATTTAGCTCAGACTCAACACTAAAACCTTCAGGTTCCCACAGCAACAATTCCTGCTAATACTGGGATTCTTGATATTTAAGTACGTAAATGATGAACATATTGCCATGCTTTGTGCTGGTGTGTGCACAGGTGTGTGTGTGTTGATCTGAGACCTTTGAACTGTGGGATCTCTCCGGTGGGACTCTTGGGTAACCCTTTATGGCAGGCGTCGCTGGTCAGAGCCACCGTCACTCCACAGCTCCCCAACAGAAACCCGATCTGCTGACTGCCGGCGTCCTGGAGAGAAACAAAGAGTTGAGTAAAGTGGACGGTGTTCATTTGGACAACTGTGTTAGAAACTCAGTTTGACTTGGATACTTCTGCATTGCTTGTCAGTCGGCAGCAGAGTGAACAGGCTGTTGCTACGGTCGATGTTGTCTCTTAATGTCCTTTGCATGATTTAGAAATGTATCATTAATGCCGGATTCATCTTGTATCTCTGACAAAAAAAGGTTCACTCACTGCAGGAGATCCTTTACATGGCTCCATATTACAGCTCTCCATGATCCATTTTAATCTCAAACATGTGGAATTGTAAAAGTGGAATAAATCTCTTTGAGGTCAGGAGAAACAGGAGAAAAGACGTTCTGACAACACATAACTTTTGTCACGTAGCAGCTTCTGCAGGATCTTGTGGGCATATCCATTGGTTAACATAGATAAACACTAGGTGATATTCTGTGCACTAATCGATGACAATAAACACAAACTAGTCTTGAAGATGTTGCACAATAACTTTAAGCGAGGAGCTTCAGCCTTCACCAACAGTACTGCAAATATAACAACAGATGATACATGTGTAGCCAGCATTCAGACAGACAGCAACTCCCTGTTCTGTGCCAGTGTGGTTCAACGAGTTGTTCTGCAAATGAAAACATGATAAATAATTTAAGAGTTTCAAGAGTTTGCAGTTTGCTTTCTTCTCCACTCATTTATTGATGCTCTTATCCATTTTTTATCTGGCAATGCATCTTTTTTGTCATTGTTTTTGTAATCCGGTAAATGCATTTAACTTGAATTATTCAAAAGAAAATGCAAAAACCCCCAAAACTCATACCTCCGCTGACTCCGGCACTAACTCTGGCCCTCCTGCTTCGTCCCCGAGGACGTTTTGAGCTCTCCGTGACAGCCAATCCAAACTATGACTCAAAGAAACCTACTTCAACAACAGCAGGGATGTTTCTTCAGAGACATTTGGCTCTGATTACACCTAGGCAGAGCTCATTGTCCTCTGTTCTGCACCATGACTCAAACCACTGCGCCTTGTGATGACTCATACTTTTAATACAATCCCCCGGTGGAAATTAGCTCCATTGACTGGTGTGAATTAGCCTCGCTTGCTGCGAGTCCTCTTTTCAACCCACTAATGCTGTTTGACGGGAAGCAAAAAGTGACTTTTCTTCTTGATAAATCATCTCATTTTGGCAAATTAGCTGGATATAAACACAAAGTTTAAGTGTCGGGTTGTGTTTGCACACCTAACGCAAACTAAAAGAACTGAAGGACACCGGTTTGTGTTTGACGGACGTTTGTTGGACTTTTACACACGTATAACTCATTTACATGCTGTAAACACTTCAAACTTCATTTTCTATGTTTTATTTTTGTTTGTTACCATTTATTCTTCCTTTCAGTTTGATGTTTTTCTTTCTTGGGTTCTAAGACTTTAGCACTGTGCACCACAAAGACTTCAGTTTAATTAAATTGCATTATACTGATGTGTTTGTCATATGTAATGTACATACATGAGGGGGGATACAAGCCTAAATCCCTAAATCAAAGTTTAGTCTGAAGGACACGGCGTCCATGAAATGTGGACTTGTCAATCCGTCTCGGATGTTCTGGTCCAGAGAAGTCAACAGTGTTTCTGGATGTTGTTGATATCTGTCTTTCTCTTTGCATGGTCGAGTCTGAACTTCATTTGTAGATGCAGACATGAACTGTGCTGATGTTCCTGAGCCCATGTGTTAATATCCTTTTATACAATCATGAGGGTTTTTTAAAGCAGCCTGTGCTGCCTGAGGTGTCGAAGGTCACGGACAGTCAGTGTTAGTTTTGCAGAGACGATCGATCATACCCAATCATGATACTATTACCAATGAACCAGTTTACCTGAGGACTGATCCCAACAGGTGTTTTGTTTTTTGCCTTCTGTTTAAAATGAATATATATTTGCAAAGAACAATAGAGTTTATCAGTTTGAACAGTCTGAATTGGTTTTATTCCGAAAGGTAGGTCACATAATTTTGATTTCTGACGCATGCTATGTCCTTTCCTGGTTAAAGTTGTGAACCATGAAAGCTTACCTTCCTGGTCAGTGGTACTTCGATTGGCACAGGGACGACTTCAGCCAGCAGGCAGCCGTAGAAAGCCGTCATGAAGGCAGCGGGGTCGTTGTTTGGGAAGACCAGAGCCACCTGTAAGCAGACAGAGACAGGAGAGACGAGTTAGCAGATGTATCTCTGTCTGTTAAGCCTGGGATTGTATTTAAAATATACAGACAGCTGATGCATGAAAGGAAAACCCATCATAAGACGTCGTTCCACCTCAAACCTCCACAGACCTTTGTGCCCTGTATGGTGGCATCGGCTTCATTATGTTTCTACATTCATTCATTCAGATTTTTTAAATTTCATTTGTCATCCATCTGTGCCAGCACTGAAGCTTTTTGTCTTTCACGACAGGACAGAAAGGCGAAGCAGCAAAGACTAAAACAAACTGTGATCAGAGATATGGACTGTCGCCAGAGAGCCAGACGCTCCGCCGCTGGGTCTTATCAGAGAAGAAGAAAGCTAAATCTTTCAGGGGGAGTCTGGTCACTGTCTCTCGCTCGCTCTTCCTCTCCCTCGACGCTTTTTCTGCTTTTGTTTTGCTATTACCACTCCGTCAGTCTGCTGTACCTATCAACCAGCACACTGTTTAACTTCCCTCCTCCTCTCCTGGCTGAGTTTATCTCTCTGTTTATCCCTCTTCAGCATCTTCCTTTCTGTTTCAGCTCATTTCACTTCAGTTTAATCAGATTTACTGGCACACCAAGGTCACGCTAAACTGCCAAAATCTGTTATATAACAGCAGCAAGTATGACAACAAGCCTTCAGATGTAAACAAAAAGAAAAGAAAATCAGAACAATGAAATGTGAAAAAGGTAAATAAACACAGAGTGCTCAAAATTTCAGAGAAACTGCAAATACTTATTTGAAGGAGGGTTTATTCATGATAAGTGTATTATCTAGTACCAGTAGATGGCGGATGGGGGGCAGCCACCAGACTCCATTGACAAAAAACATAATTTTATCACATCGAACACGAGAGCTGCTGATCTACTGTCGCCTCGATCCACAACAACTAACATTAGTTCAGATAAACACCAAAGTCACACAATAAACAAACACAGTGGATCAGATACCACCATGGCAAAATGATGTTTTTGTCAATGAAGATTGGAGATGCTTTAATTTGTTGCTGATTCGTCCAAAGCTCGTATCGACTCCATGAAAGCACATCTGAAAAATATTTTCTGCCATCTCGAATCCAGGAACATGAACAACCAGATCCAAGATGTTTCTATGAGGTCACAGCAGAGCCTTTATCTGCTGCTCAGCCATGTTGGATCCAGTTTGGCTCCAGTTGCATGTTGTGATGATAATGGTGAACCCCCCCCCTCCACATCCACCCACCCAGCTTAAGTGCTGCTTAATAGCTTCCATATACAGTACAGTACAGCACTGGGCTGGACTGCATGTGAGTGTGTGGGCTATATACGCTAAGTGCACCTGAGTGAATGAGAGCGGCGTAATGACGCTTTAACGGGACTAATGTTGACATGTGCTGGTCTCATTGGAGCCGTTCGGGTTTCATCCGTGGATGATACGAGTCAGAGTGGAGGAGTGTGTGCATGAAGCTGAAGAGACTCAACCATGTGAAACTGTATTAAACCACTTAAGGACGGTATGGCTCATTGACAGAGTTGACATTCCTTTCATTTTTAACATGAAGAGTGGGTGAGTTTGAAACATAGACTGAGAGCTTTGTCCATCTCGTGCTCCATGAACAAAACCCCTGAGATACTTGAACTCCATCGCTTGAGGCAGCAACTCGCTTCCAACCCAGAGGGAGCAATCCAACATTTTCCAGCAGAGATTCATAGCCTCCGACTTGAAGGTACTTCCTTTGGAGGTATTCTGACCACAGCCAATTAGCAGAGGACCCTGGGGCAGATCCAGAACCTGCCGGAGGGACTATAGAGCCCATCTGGCCTGAGAACACATCAGGATGGATGGATGGATGGATGGATGGATGGATGGTTGGATAGATGGATGATGGATGGATAGATGGTGGATGGATGGATGGATGTTGGATGGATGGATAGATGATGGATGGATGGATGATGGATGGATGGATGGATAATGGATGGATGATGGTTGGATAGATGGATGGATGGATGGATGGATGGATGGTTGGATGGATGGATAGATGATGGATGGATGGATGATGGATGGATGGTTGGATAGATGGATGGATGGTTGGATGGATGATGGATGGATGGATGGATGATGGATGGATGGATGGATGGATGGATGATTGGATGGATGGTTGGATAGATGAATGGATGGATGGATGGTTGGATAGATGGTTGGATAGATGAATGGATGGATAGATGGATGGATGGATGGATGGATGGATGATGGATGATGGATGGATGATGGATGGATGATGGATGGATGGATGGATGGATGGATGGACAGACGCTGGTCTGTTTGAAAATTTTTAGTTAACCAAAGTAGATTTCTCCTGAGGATAACTTGGCTCTGATGTTCATCTGGTTGTGGATTATTTAACTTGGTTTGAACTCAAAATAAAACAAACACATGGATATAAATTTAAAGATAAAATAATCAGGAATGTTTTTCTATCTCTGAACAAAGCAGCCTTCTGATCGCAGCAGAGTTAGCTTCACTTGCTCTTTATTTAAGGATGGCGGTCTGTCGCCCAGCCTTGAGTCACACAATGTTTTGATAGTTTAGGTGGGGGAATTCCTCCATCCTTTTTCTTTCTTTTGGCCAGACCTTTAGACTCCAAGGTTCAGGATGGATAGATAGATGGATGGATGGATGGATGGTTGGATAGATGGATGGATGGATGGATCGATGGATGGATAGATGATGGATGGATGGTTGGATAGATGGATGGATGGATGGTTGGATAGATGGATGGATGGATGGATGGATGGATGGATGGATGGATAGATGGATGGATGGTTGGATAGATGGATGGATGGATGGATGGATGGATGGATAGATGATGGATGGATGGTTGGATAGATGGATGAATGGATGGATGGATGGATGGTTGGATAGATGGATGGATGGATGGATGGATAGATGATGGATGGATGGTTGGATAGATGGATGGTTGGATGGATGGATGGATGGATGGATGGATGGATGGATGAACAAACGCTAGTCTGTTTGAAAATTTTTAGTTAACCAAAGTAGATTTCTCCTGAGGATAACTTGGCTCTGATGTTCATCTGGTTGTGGATTATTTAACTTGGTTTGAACTCAAAATAAAACAAACACATGAAAATATATTTAAAGATAAAATAATCAGGAATGTTTTTCTATCTCTGAACAAAGCAGCCTTCTGATCGCAGCAGAGTTAACTTCACTTGCTCTTTATTTAAGGATGGCGGTCTGTCGCCCAGCCTTAGTCACACAATGTTTTGATAGTTTAGGTGGGGGAATTCCTCCATCCTTTTTCTTTCTTTTGGCCAGACCTTTAGACTCCAAGGTTCTGGTCATTTTGGCATTATTTATAAATAAAAAAATTATTTTGCTTTAAAACTAATCATCGTTACGCGGCGTCCTCTCTACTTTACGCTGATCACAATTGGTCAAACAGGATGTTTGATTCTGGTTGTGGTCGTAACTTTTTGTTTTCATGGATTACGTGGCGCCCTGAGGGATTGAGAAAACGTCGGAGCATGTCATACTTTATGAAACTATTTAGAAATACTCGACTTGATACATAAATGAAAAAAAACAAACATGCAGTCAACCTGAAATACAAATCTCACCCACAAACCAGATTTGATTTCTTCACCAGGCTTGTTTCCCCGAAACAGTGAGCTTGTTTTTCCACATACAATTACACAACCTCTAATGTATTTTTATGAAATAACAAGCTCTGCATAATTTCTTAGTGTAATTAAATCTCCTCAGCCTTTTAAACACTCGCTCAGTGAAACTCATTTCTCTAATCATCCTGTAAGACTCATTCTTATTACTTATTATAACTCCAGTAAAACTGTGAAAAATACCAGTTTGTAATTAGAAGAAAGGGGAGCTGTATGGTAATTAAAACACACAACCTTCCGGCTGAGATACATAAAAACACACACTGGCATCGTGCCCATCTTGACTTGGTCTCCAGCTGAGCGGGAAATTGAGCTTAAAATAAAGATGAAAGAGCGACGAGGGGGAAAAGAGAGTTTAGGGGTTGTCACATGGCAGCAGACACATGTGGGACTATTACATGTGTGGAGGCGTGTGGAGAGCTGGGCAAAGTGTGGCCCTGAGTGTGAGGAGATGATTACACTGACAGGAAAGGAAGGAAGGACTAACACACATCCATTTTTAAAACATTGAGTAATGGCCATGTGTCGAGTCGCCAAGGACGTTTAGTCTGTGCCCAAAAACGTTGAGAGGTGATGTCAGCAAACTGCTTTATTTGCTTTTTTAACCCAACTGCCATGTGATGTTTAAAAAGTAAAGGAAACCAAAGAGACGACAGAGGAAGAGGTCACGTTTGTTCACTTCTGTTAAAGTCTGTGTAAAGATTTATTTCTAAACACATTAAATATGTTGGACAATAGTTACTGAAAACACGTGAAAAGACTTTGAACCATATATCACTGAAATGTGGAGTCAGAGGTTCAAACAGTTTTTCACCAGTTTTCAGTCTCAGGATTTTGTGGGCGGTCCTTAAAGGGTGGCTCGATGACACGCTGAGGCCACCCTGAGCAGAGAGACAGAGATGAATTCATCTCAGCTCAGAGTGTTTCAAAGTTAGTCATGTCATTTTCTGAACTCATCTGACACGTTTCGCTTCAAAACGCTCCCACAGTCCTGGAGCTGAGAATTAATTTTTACCTGAGTTGACACCTGATTTCATAAAGTTGTTGATATTTTTAATCATTCAAATTTGGCTGGGTGGTTAATAACACTTTGTTCTTTGGTCTGACAAACTCTTTACCAAATTACCAAAAATAAAAACTTTCTCATTCACCCCTGGCGGTGTGAAGCCTTGCTGAGAGTTTGTTTTTTCTTTGTTTGGATTAAAATTTCAGAATATTAGATTTGAAAAACAGCAATAATCAAAACTACTTTCTACTGAAGAAATCTGTCCACGTGGAGTAATCTCTGTAAACAGATATCTGCGTATGAATGAGAAATACAACATTTTGGTCTCTGGATTCTGTTTGTAGTCCGAGTAGGATCAATCATGTTCGAGTATGCTTTGGTTTCATGCACGTTTAGATTTGTAAACTGGCCACCTGTGAAATAATCAGATAACGTACCCGGTCTCCAGGTCTGACGAGCGGTTCCTGTTTGGTTCCCAGTTTGTGCAGCAGGTTGTAGGCCACCTTCACACTCCTGGACCACAGTTTTCCTAGAGATGGATACAAAGATTGATTATTATTAAGCTGTACGGAGAAAAACAACAGCGATCTGTGAAGGTTTGAAATGATCCAGGAGTTCCAGGATATGGACTAAATTACGAAAAATGTAATAAAGACATCAAAGTATCGATTGACAGGGAAGTTTTCAAATGAAACTAACAAACCTCTTTGTTTGACTGAACAAAGGATGACATCATGAGTCCACATGTGTAAGAAATTACTGCACTGACATGACACTCGGCGTTAAAACGCATTATTTCACCTCGCGGGTGGACTGGTATGGAGATGATCACACAGATTTCATAACATCCAGCAAACCAACCAGAGCCGCCTCAGGACTGCGGCGTAATTGAGTCCATGTACAGTGATACTTTACACACAACCACAGCACATTAGAGGAAGTCGTATAGGCCACATAAGTATTTAATTACAGCCATGTTTTGGGGATCTTGATGAAGTTTTGATTTTAGTGCTCACGCAACTTTAGACAACGTGAAGCAACCTTTTACCTCAACCCAGAAACTTCAAGAATAAACGTGAAGAAATATTTTCACGTTACAGAAGGTTGTTTGTCAAAATAACAGCTGCTTCGAATATCAACCTGCGTACATCACGTGAAATAATATCATCAAATCTTCCCGATCGCTGCCACGCGTAGTTGGCTCTGTTCATTAACGCCCTAACTCACAACAATAGAATCAATTTCCATTTCTAATTCAGACTGGCAGACGCAGATATTATGCATGAGCAATCCAGCGTGGATTCCTCATTGTTTTTCACACTGAATGAGGTTTTTTTCTGAGCTAATGAATTGAAGAAAACGAGGAGAGCTCTCCGAGTCGTCCCACGAGGAAAAACACGACGGTTAGGAGAGAAAAAACCTGCAAGAAAAAGGCAGAGCAGGAGTGACTCAGCTACAGGAGGACAGTTTATACACAGAGTGAAAAATACATCTCATCAATTAATCAAGTCTCCAAGCTTAGAAAGCAATAACTGCTTAAAATCAGCTTGGCAACTATTAACAGGCTTTGGTGATTTTGGTCACTTAATATTTCACTCAAATATACAGCACATATAATATTAATAATAATAAGTTTACAAAGTGTTTTCCAGAGTATCAGACCTAAAAGAAGACCGGTTAAAAGAAACGGGCAGAACAATGAAGAGAAAGATCATAAAGGAAATGATACAAAGACAATAAATAACAAAAAAAGGTAAAGAGATGCAAGATAAAAATACATACAAAAGAAAAACATGAGAAAAATAGAGAACATGTGATTTCAAAGAGTTCAATAAATCAGTGAGCCTTGTCTCCTCGTGGTCGTTTGTTGTTTTGGGCCTCGACCTCGGAAGAACCAGACGTGACCCGCCCGAGGATTTAACCTTTCCGTTGTCCTTGGGGTCGACAACACGAGGGTTAACTCAACTCATAGAAACGAGGTCTATTGTCCCCAAATTCCAAAACGAAGGGAATAATTGGTGGTAATGGGATGGACTGAAGTAAGACTAAAGGCGTAAATCGGGAGGACAGAAAGATTGCTGGCGATGTAGACCCCCTGACAGGCTTTAAAAATGATCAGTGAAATCTTAAAATCCTTGAAACAAACAGAAAGCCAGTGAAGCCGAGCTGCTGCGTCATGGACGAGTTGGAGGTGTGAAAGTTATTTTTTTTATTGATACTAAAGAGGAGAGGAGTTGCATTTTTGAAAATATGAAGGTATGGATTGTCTTTTCAAGGTTCTGGAGAAGCCTGGACAAGTTTATTGATGTGTGTGAGGTTTCTCGCAGAGGGCTTGATATCAGGGTATTTTCTGTTTTTACTGAGGAACGACTGAAGTGACCCTGAATCCATTTTTTGGGGGATGAGATGAGTCGGGGATGCGTACTTCAAGGGCACCTCGTCAGTAACGGCGGGCACCCTGGAGGTAACAACCAGCCATCCACCAGCTGGAAAACATGTTCAACAATCAGACGAGAGGTTTCCTGCTGGCAGCGTCTCTGCTGCTGAACTGCACAAGAGCCCAAATCAGAGACAGAGAGCAGCAGCTCCAGATGTAATCAGTGTTTCTGTGCAGAGTCTGAAATTACTCAAGCGACCCGTGAAAGACTCATCCAGCGGCCTTTTGTCCTCTGAAACGGAGGAGAGACGAAGGAAACTGTCCAATCATCGGGTTTAATTTAATTGGAAAAGACTCGCTTTGTCAGAAACGAGATGTTCGTCACATACCGACAAAAAAAAGAATATTAAAAGAATATTTCAGACGTGACCTTTAACCTTTCATTATAAGTTATTGTAAAACTTTATGGACCTCTGCGTTATAACACATCTTACTTCACTGTATGATCCCAGACTCATGAGATCTGCATCCGAAACTCAGAGAGGATCTTTGTCAGGTCGAATATTTGCCTGAAAAACTTGTGTTTCATTACATTCGAAGACACAAGTCCTAAGAAAAGGGACTTGAACTTAGAAATGTCATTGGATAATCCCACCAGAAACCAGATATTAGATCTAGATATGGATCCCTGTTTGACCAGGTGACAGTTTTATGTGTTCATGTCTTTGTCCACTGAGACTCTTTCATATATTGACAACAGGTTGTGAGTAAAGCTGAGCCTGGAAAGGTCGTTGAGGGACATGATAAGAGTCGGTGATGTTCACAGCTGATGTCAGTCTGCATTTCTAGTTTCAAAAGAGGATTTACAGTCTGCAGCAAACACTCCAAACAAAGCAGAGAGGTAAACACAAAGGATAATCAAAGACAGAGATCAAAACGAAACACGCAGAGAAAAGTCGGAGCGTCCCCCGCAGAAATCTAAATCAATAACGTGATTCGGTGATAAAGAGCGGAGCTGTTTACAGGCGATCAAAGCTCCCCCGCGCCTCGTTTCAAACTTCCTTTAATACCAACAGGAATATGTTTCCCTCCTGCCAATTACGCGAGGTTATCTGCAGTGCAGCGCGGTGAGGGTTGAGTTTAAGGACAGTGGGAGAGTTCAGGATCGTGAATCCTGTCTGTCTGTTCTCGGGGGGGGAGGCGGAGGACGACCCGACAGGAAGAAACAAAACAGGTTTGTCCTTGTCGGCCGACTTCAAAGAGAAGATGCCACAGGAATAAAAGATAAGGAGGAGATGGAGATTTAGATTCAGCACCGCACACACACACACACACACACACACACACACACACACACACACTGTCTCACCATGTTGTTGTCTCTCTGGTGTTGGACGATTCCTGACTGCTGGCTGAAGACATTTCACAGTCTGGTGAGCGCTCATATCGCCTCATCATCAGCTGCGAGCTCACTCCTCGCAAATCAGTTTGTGCACACACACACACACACACACACACACACACACACACACACACTGTGCGCCTATTTGAAGACAGTCGATGTGATAAAGTTGCGGCTTTTTCACGTCAATCCTCCAGATTAAGTTCAGTGTGTGGCAGTGTGTGATTTGCGTGTACTCTTGCATGTAACACACATGCACAAATACCACAAAGCTCTACAGAAGTGGAAGTTAGTCAGGTATTTTACAAGTATTGCACTTTAAATACAACTTTGAATGAGAATTTGCATGTTTGGAGACACTTTTTTGTGTGTTTTGTCATCTGCAGCTGATTTCTTCACGTTCCAGTCTTCAAAGCCTCGATCCTCCTTTTAAAACTCCTGCTAAGTTCCCGGATGTTGTCAAGTCGAGTTTATTGTCAATGCTGCCACATGTGCAGAGACGTTTCCCTCGTATCTCTGGTGCAAACAGCAATAAACATGAAATATACAATACAAGTCAAGTGCTTGAGGCTACAGAACATTTCAACCTCCGTAAGAGCGTGGGCGCTTTGATTGACAAGTGGGTGTCGTTACAGATGATTCACGTCTGTCGATTTTAAGATCAGATGGGAGGCGGTACAGCCAACGTGGCGCCGTCCAGAGGGACAAATTCTAAGCTTGACGTCACTCATGCTCTGTCCATTCTTTATACTTAATGTTGATTTTACATCCAACATAAAAACCTTTATTTCCTTCCTCAATTTTTTACATATTTTTCCTGTTTGCGTCTTTATTTTCCTTCTTTCCTCTTTTCTTTAGTTTCTATTGTTTTTCCATTCCTTTCTATGCTCTTTGTTTCTTTCTTACTTTGTTGCTTTCTTCTCACTTTCCTTCTTCCTTTCCTTTTCCTGGTTTCCTTCTCCTCTCACTTCCCTTCTTCTTCTTTTTCAGACTACTTTTCTCTCCTGTTTTGTTTCCTACTTTCTTTCATTTCTCTTCTTCTTTCAGTGATCTGAACATCCTCAAAAGTTCAGATCCAGTTTTCATAAATAAACTAATCAAAACTTGACTTGTGTGACTAAATGATAAAAACACAGCCGGCTCCTGTGAAGCTGAAAGATTTAAGACTTCAGATTTGAGATGATGCTCAGTCTTCAGAGTGAATACATGAAAGTAAAGATGAAATTACAGACGGAGGACTTGTTCGACCTGTGTGAGTCTGTGTTCAGGTCTGTAGGTGTGCAGGTCGTCTCGGTGTCACTTTATTCAGGGACTGTAAATTCACGAGGACCCGAGAGAAGCAGCTCTGTTCTCTGTCGTTAAATCTCTTTGGCTCCTCTGGACCCGGAGACATTTTCTCCGCCGCCGTCCGGGAGACAAATAACTTGAACTCGCAGCCTCCAGCTGCTGCGAGAAAGAGTTTGTTCCATTTTGAATATAAAGACTTAAAGTGCTGCGCTGAGCCGGAGGGGTGAGGACGTGATGTGATTCAGCTGCAGTGGATGTGATCAGGGAGCCGGGACGACGACGGCGCTGCAGGCGACACGACACATGAAACATGTTTTGGAGCGTCTCTGATTCGTTTGCAGCGCCGTGTTTGTCTGCAGACTGAAGGTGGATTTATACAGCGGACACAAAGGAAAATGAAAGTTTGGGGATAAAACATAAATGAATCCATAATAAAAAAAAAAACTTCCCGTCGCTCCGTGGCAGCTTTCTTCTTTTTCACACTTTGCTAATGTGCTTAGCGCTCTGTCTGCCTGCCATTAGAGGAATTATGCTCACGCAGCGGGTGTTAAACATTGTTTGGTGCTTCAGTTAATCAGCTTGTGAAAGCCACCATATGTGATGAAAAGACAGGAAGCAAATCAGAGAAGAAAAGTCTGCTGCGAAAGCGATTTTTAGTACTGATCGTACGTCAAGACGGAATACTGAGGACTGATCTGGGTTCAGATCCCAACGAGCAGGCTTCGATACTTCAGTCTCAAATATGTGAGAATTGATTTTAATATAAAACTTTTCTTACCGTAGGTCAGCACGTAGAGCGGCTTCCCGTTGGTGTCCATGGTGGTGAGACACGGGGCCTTCGGAGAGATGGTGCCCCACCTCTGCAGGGCCGCCTCCAGAGACGGGGGCCAGTTGGTCACGACACCCAGCTGCTCGCCCCTCATGGCCACCATCTGGGCCCCCTCCGCCTTGGGCTGGTTGGGGTCCGGCTGCTGGACTGGAGGAAGAGCGAGAAAGTGAAAGTTTATGTCAGATTTCTTCATGTTTTATACCCACAAATACACAACAGACGATCACAGCCGAGATACTACGTGTACGTGAACAGACTTTTAACTGGAGTTACAGTTACGAGCTTTTATCAACTTTGTTTTCACTTTATTTCAGATTTAACAACCTCTGTTCTCACAGCTCTGAATTATTAAACCTTTAGAAGCTGCTTCAAAGTTCAAAACAAATCGATTTTCTGTCACTTTTACAAACACAGAAATACAAAATATTAAAAAATACATGATTTATTTAATCAGATAAAATCCGTAACAGGTTTCCTGTGGTAAACTTCACGTTCACCGAACTGCGAGTTCAGTTCTTTGTATACGATTTACGACTTGTTGTATCACAGAGGACATTCCAACATTTGTTATTCATGCTTAAATTATGAATTCTGGCTCTGCAGCTCTTCATGCTGGACACAAAAAGAAATATTCATCAGCAGACATGAGGGGACGAAGAGTTAGCACGTAAAGCAAGTGAACGTCATGAAACCAGAATAAAACATGTGGGATGATACCAGTGCAAAACTCAAATGTATAATGTAATGTAGAACAAATGTCTGGAAACGTTTGTATTTCAATGCAGGAAAGTTACATTTTTATACCTTTAAATGGAGACAACACTGATTTTGCATGTTTAAAAAGTGTTTTACATCGCTGTCGTGTCGTTTAGAGATTTCAAATCAATCTGTGCTCAAATTTAATTAATCATTGAGACTCTAAATCAGTGCAGGGTCGCACACAGAACAGCTTTCATTAAAAAAACAGAAGCTGCCTGGAGCTGTGAGAAAAATCCATTAGAGGGCCGGTGTGTAGGATTTAGTGCCGTCCTGTGGTGTAGTTGTAAATTGCAACCCCCCTTCACTTAGAAACATGGAAGAGGACTCATATAGTCATTCTAAGCTAACAAAAAGAGTCTTATTTTCAGGTGAGAAGAGTTATGAATATTATATTTTGTGAATGGAGCCACTTAAAATCTTCTAAACTTTAAAAGAATCTAAAAATGCTCGGTATACAAGACAAACTGTTGATAGTTCACAAGCTAAAACCTGCAAATACTCGGATCTCTTTGCAATCTGTGTCGCTATTTCCACTTTGTTGTCGAATATTCAGGGAGTTGAGTGTATTATAATGAAGTCTGACACAAAATATCAACAGAAAAGAAAAATAAAGACAGGTTTTACCCTCCAGGAGCTCCTCAAAGTCGTCGACAAAGAACTCTCTTAGCGGCGGCCTTTTGGGTCTCTTCAGAGTGTTGACGAGTTGCTGAATTTTGGCTGAAACTCTGCTGCTGACAGGAACACCTGCAGAGCACACACACACATAAATGTAAGTCTAAGACTAAACTCATAATTGTGCTTTCACAGGTGCACGCCTGGTCGTCTCGTTCACATTTCACCGAGCGATATCCTGAGTGCATCCCGCCGCTTCTTCTCCGACGCACAAAAGAAAAAACACGTCACGTTTTCCTCGAGTGAGCAATCAACAGAACCGCCGCTCAGCTCGACACTCAAATATATACACGAGATGACTGTCGCAGACTTTCGGAGCTTTTAGGCGAGACAGAGGTGAGATGGAGTGCTGAGATTCGGAAGCAAATAGAAGTTTTGGCAGCCCGGAGACGTAACTGAGAGTTTGGCAAAATCACCCTGAAGAAGTCGGTGAACTGTAAAAACCCTGTGAAGTTCAGTTCAACGCCAACTTTACAGTAATGAACAGACTCAATGACATTTACAAGTCATTGAGTCTGTCATCATATATCTAATTTAAATTCAAACGGGATCAGAAAATTCTCTCTCGACTTTGACTACTGTCCATATTTCCTCCATAATAAGGTCCTATAGGGCACAAAGATGTTGAGAAGGCGTTAAAACTGAAGTAACACGTCTGTTTTTAAACTGTAAGAATGATAAAGTCAAGATGTTTCTGTAATAATGTAATAATGTTCTGTTCGGTCCGCTTTAAACAAGTGAAAGAGTTTGTTTCTATCGGACAGCCCGGTTCTCAACTCATCTCATCTAAACTCTGGTTCTCGGTCTGTTTTGCAAGCGGACCCTGGTGCTGGTTCTCCAATCGATGAGCCGGGTTTTCTTCTTCCTGGTGCTTGTTTTTTGAGCAATACCGCCCCCCAACCTGTTGTAACTGTATGACGTCGTCATACCAGGCGGTCGGTCCACAAAGCAACATAAAATTCACTTTGCATTCAGTGTAAACATTTCTAACATCCATAATGTCACATAGTGGGAGTTTATGCATCAGTCGGGTCAGACGGAGCAGAAATTAGAAGAGGAGCTGCATGAAAATGATGGTGAAGGTTCATAAACTGTCAAAAGAAAGAAAGAAAAGATAATGCACAGACTGTGTCCTGCATTCTACTGTTTTATAGTCCCGTTATAGGACTTCTAAACTTTTTAAGGGAAGAAGCAGACACAAAGTGAAATCCTCAAAGATCAACATAACACAACGATTAATCATTTCTGTTCCTCGGCTCTGTTGTGTCTCTTTTGATCCGGACGTCCAAATAAGCTCCCATCTGTAAACTTTGGCACCTGATCCGTCAAGCTGCTTAAACTGTGTTCAACATCTCCGTCCGTGCCGCATCGATCGGCATCAGCATCTGATGAACGAGCTGTGGCTTCACGTCCCTCCGGACACGCAGCAGAATTATGAAACGATGAAACAAGCACAGCTGAGGTCCTCAGTCATCTCCGAGGAGTCAGCAGAAATATCTGGATTCATCTTTTTTTCAATCCAACCGCAGCTTGTTTTGATGTTTAAAAGAGCTGATGCAACGAAATGATGATGAATCATTCGACAGAGGGAGGTGTCAAACATCGCTGCTCTCATTTGTTGTTTTTGTTCAGACGCTGACGGACAGTTCTGCAGATTTCACACGACTGTGGCCTGTTTTCTGAAGCTGCCTCTTTACATTTATAAATCAGATTTGTATTCAGAGATATAAACTCATCTCCAAGTTTCATTAAGATTTAAAAAGTTGTTCATTAAGTGTGAACTTTGATGGTTTAATGCTGACTCACCGTCTCCGGTCTCCATCAGCTCGGCGTTGCCGTACTTGGGCGTCTGTCTCTGGGTGGCGGTGCCGGCGCCTGGGGCTCTCTCCACCTGGATCCCGTCGGTGACGGTGGTGTTGGCGGTGTTGTTGGTGTAGCCGGTGACATCTGGAGGGGCAGAGTGGTTCTCTGGGACGTGAGAAAACGGGGGAGGATGAAGGCCTGGTTAGTTCCCCCACACCCCCACACATCCTGAAACACTTTTTAACGGGGACGCAGTGAGACGGACATGGGACGGAGTCTGGGGTTCATTAATTAACTGATCACTTATATGTAACAGTTAAAGCAGAACCACTAAAAGTAGTTGAAGTGTTAAAATGAGGTTGTGTTACAGTTGAAGTGTCACCTCGAGGAATAGTACTGCACTGGAAGTGTTGATGAATAATGAGACGTCAACTTGAAACACTAGATGAATTTGCTAAAAGCAGTTGAGGTGTCAGTTAAAGTGTCAGTTTAGTATTTCAGTTAGGGAAAACAACTGAAGCGTCAGTTTGAGTTTAAGTGCTGAGCACAGTCAAGACGTCAGTGATTAGTTGAAGTGAAACTACTGAAAATAGTTGAAGTATCAGTTAAAGAGTAAGTACCGAAAACAGTCAAGGTGTCAGGCAAAGTATCAGATGAAGTGTAAGTGCTGAAAACAGTTAAAGTATCAGTCAAAGTATAAATACTGAAAGGAGATGAACTGTCAGTTAAATTGACAGTAAAATCAGTTAAAGTATAAGATAAAGTATCAGTTAAAGAGTAAGTACCGTCAATAAAAGTATTAATTGAGTTGAAAGTACTGAAAGGAGTTGAGGTGTCAGTTGAAGAGTCAGTTTAAGTATCAGTTGACGTGTGAATGATGACAACAGTTGAAGTATCAGTCAAAGTTTAAATCCTGAAAAACAGTGGAGGAGTCAGACGAGCTGAAAGCGTTAAAAGAAAACGATTACGAGCCTCATCAAACTTTAACGGCACGCTGGCAAACACGACGTGTAAATTTAAGACAAACTGTCGAGCTAACGATGTGGAACGCTGTGAATAAAAAAACTCTGATTCCTATTAAACCCAAAGTCGAATAAAGAATGAATTTAATAACCTGCAGAAATTAAAGTGACTTCAGTTGGCAGCTAAATTAAAGTATAATGCGTTGGATGCAGTCATTAACTCTCAGACCTATAAATAACGAATGCTACTCTCTAACGGACAACAAGTGAAATACTGTAATGTGATTACAAACTTGTTGCCTGGTGATAAATTTCAGGTCCTGTAACATTTTGTATGGATTCTAAATATGTCTGATTATTTATTCAGGCGGCATTTAAACACAGTGAGGAGGTTCGATGATCTATCAGTGACTTCCTGCAGAAGAAACTTGGAGTAAAATGATATTTGGGCTTTGACACAAATCCAGCAGAACCCTGCAGACATTTCCTGACGGGTCTCCGTGCCTCCACAAACCTCTCACATCAAACCTCCCACCGCCACCACACACTGCGACGCTGCCTTCCTCTGAGGGAAGGACTCCATTTCCATCGACACCCACCCCTCGACATCCGTCCTTTAGGTCGTCTCTTCCACTGTGCTACATTTCAGATTGTGTTTCGGCCTGACGTTTCAAAGACGCCTCAAATTTTTCCACATCTACCTCTTTCATGAGGCTCAGCTGCTGTTCGACGACATCAAATGGTGTTTATCGTTCAGCCCCGGGGGAATCTTTGCTTTGAGCGGTCGGGGCATGAAGCGGTGCAGGGAGAAAGATGTGTGGTGAATCTAAATAGAGATGTGTGTAGGTGCAGACTGCTGCGTCGTTCACTGTCTGCATCAATTCAATCCAGCAGAACTTTAAAGACAAACGTGCTGCATGTATATTCTGTGTCATCTGCATCGAGCTGCTGCTGCATTAGCATGGCTATCACATTAGGATTGATCTTATATGCTGAGCTTATGGCAGCTTTTGCCTTTTAGGGCTTTGGACTTTTGGGAAACCCTTTCTAATTGCTATTTAATTGATTCATGGAGGCCAGGGTTCAGGTTCAGATGTAGAACACCGACCACGGCGCTCGTGAGGACTGAAAACGCCTTCAAATGTAAACTCCTTCACATGGATATGGGAGAGTTGTCGGAATCTAAGTGATACAAATCACTGCTATAGATGTCTGACAACAAAAATAAATGTTTTTTTTAACTGCAAAGTCGCGTTTAAGAAGAGAATATGACTCAAAGAATTGTCAAAAAGCAGCTGTGAGCTCGGCATGTTGAACCGTTTGAACATTTCCAACACAAAATGTGTCCAAATGGTAAAAAAGTTCAGATTTGAAGGCACCATCAGTGTCTTGCTAAGGGGCACTTCAGCAGAGTTGAGGGTTTAAAATCAGATAATTCAAAAACAGTCTGGTAATAATGAGCCGACTGCAAAGATGAGATAAAGAAATCAAGGACAAGATGAACCTCATTACATGGTCGCGTATACTTCTGTATAATTCTGTATAAATGCATGAGAAGCATCAACATAAAGAGCATCCATCAAACATATTACCGACTTACTAAAGTCTTTTCACTCGACTGCATTGGAAATCAAGCGCGGAGGACGAAGCTCTTTGCTTTTACTCTACGTCTAAAACGTCCTCGGAGAATGGGAAGCTGTGAGAGGTCAACACTAAACACGAACCCGACTCGACTCCCCGGTCTTTTATTTCCTCTGCTGCTGGAGTCGAGGACCGGAACATAAAGAGGCATCAAACTACTTCAGCCCGCCGCGCTTCACAGCGTGCAGATCCCCACAGTGAAAAAGCAGCAGAGCGAGTTTCATCTGAAGTGAAATGCTGCTCGTGTTATACAAAGAAACCACTTTCATTTCTTTAAAAATTAAGCTGTTTGATAAGTCAAAGTTTTTCTGGATAGAGGGATATGGAAAACATGAGGTGCCATAAACTGCAGTTCCTCTAACGTCCACTTGAGGCTGGCTCCAGAAAGGAGTCAGTCTCCATAAGTCCCCATGTTTCACAGCAGAAATAAACATGTTTACAGCCTGGTACAAAAAACAGTTTTGGTCTCTGTAGCTAATTTCCCCGTTCATGACAACTGTACTGAGGGTGAATTTATATACAACTCACCTGTTCACATTATATTAAGGCTTAAAGTTATGCAGGATTAAGAGCGTGGACGCTTTGATTGACAGGTGGATTGCAGAATTATGCCACCACACTGAGCTTCACAACAGCTCTTCAGAAACCTTTGTGCATAAAGAGGCATCAAACTACTTCCAATCCAAGTGAATCCAATCCAATAAAAAAACCTTCAAACTTTTCATTCTTCTGGCAGTTGACAGAGGGATGTTGACTGAAACCACTGGAGTCTGGAAGCTGCAGTGACTACAAATAATAAGAAAATCATAAAATATGAATCCAGGAGTTTTTCATTCTGTCTGTAACTTTGAGCACACCTTTCTATCAGTATGTTAGTGACTGGGTAAGGTCAATAGAAATACATGTACACCTGTACAGCCCTGAGAGGTGTCACTATACTATACTGAGTATTACCTGCCAGTGATGCAGATTACTGTTACTGATATTACTCACACAAACTGAACCGTTCAGCATTGAAAGAAACAAAAACACAGACTGTCCCCCGCAGAACAAAGATGTGTTTTCATGCTCTGATCTCAGTCTTACTAAATATTTCATCATCGCCTGTTCTCTGTGGGAGATGAAGCGCTCGTAGAAGGACGGTTAGACGGTTATATAATGTAAATATATACATCTGCACCATGATTACTTTATACTACATATTCAGTCATTAATCCAACCTTAATTTGCACTAAAAAATATTATTATTTTACTTTTAACAGACTTTTATTGCCCGTTTTGAAACAAATCGAATGTCGTGTCTAAATCTTGAAGATCTTTAAGCTGACAGATTTTTTAATGATGGTGTTGGGAGAGTTTGTTCTCTTCTGTTCATGTTATGTCTGCTTCACTGCTTCATTAAACCGAATGAATATGATCTGAACGGCTGAGGAAGACTCGGAAGAAGAACATGGAGGAGGCAGAGAAACAAGGGAACAGAGAGAGGAGATGTTCTCAGCACAGCACCGAGCCCGAACAGACATGGACTGCATATCAACGCTGCAGCACACGGCACGGGCATGCTAATTACTGTAGCACGCTGTGTATTCCCTCTCTGCAACATCTGGGCCGTCTGTCTGAGATACAGTGAACTAGACGTGCACTCTCTGAAGCCGTGTGTTGTTTATCTGTCTGGGAATATATATATGTGTGTGTGTGTGTGTGTGCACACAAGTGACCTCATCAGAATGTATTTATGATGATGTGTGACGGGGAGGACTATCAGCCCTGCCTGAGGAGGATGATGATGATGAATGCCTAATTCACTGCTGGAATACCAAGCAGGCCGGCTGAGGGACATGATTCAGGCATGGGGCGCTTCCACCTCCTCAGGTGGGTCGATGGTCAAAGACAACATGGCTCAAGCTCACATGTTCAGTGTCCAAGTCTTGTTGAAGCGAGTCAGTCAATCAAGAAACACGTCAGGCTTACGTGCTCACTGCTTTGATAGTGTGATGAACGCCAGTTACAAGTTACAGGGAGATCGACAAAGTGAGTCCGCATCACATTTCCTACTAGAACGCATTTTCAATCTCAACTTTTAAAGTCAGAGCGAGTCAGACAACAAGTCCTTAAAGTGCTTTAAGAAACTGACATATGGGCGGAAGGAGATTGTGTCACACAGATGAAAAGCTCCACAGCAGCTAGTTAATGTTTAGTCAACTTAATCAAGCAGTTTCAGGCCAAACTCGGAAATCAAAAATCGAAATTGGGAAGATAATGCAGTGGTTCTTAACCTGGGTTCGATCGAACCCTAGGGGTTCGGTGAGTCGGTCTCAGGGGTTCGGTGGAGCCTCCGCCCTGGAATTTTTTATACCATTTGTTACAACATATCTTTGTGAGCAATCGTTTTCAAGGATGCTGGACATAAAAACTAAGAAAAGGAACAGACTTTGCTGTGAAAATGACATGAGACTGGCACTTGCCAAGGTGAAGCCACGCATATCTGAACTGGTCTCTCAAAGGCAACAGCAGAAGTCACACTGAGGTAAGTTGTTGTGAGTTCATGCACTGTGTTGGTTTTGTTATTTGAACAAGGTGATGTTAATGCACGGTTCATTTTGTGCACCAGTAAAAAAATCATATTTTATTTTTTACTAAAGAAGGGTTCGGTGAATGAGCATATGAAACTGGTGGGGTTCGGTACCTCCAACAAGGTTAAGAACCACTGAGATAATGTGTTGTCATCCTGTCTATAGCTTGTGAAGTCTGTGACATTAGTGTGATTTTAAAATGTGATCGGGTTCCTGATCTGTCAGGATACATCAGAACGTTAAAGCTTGTTGTGTTTGTGTCCCGCTCCACGTCTACAACATTTCCTCATTCAAAAACAAAGTCTTAAAAAGTCAAAGCTGTCAGTCACGTGACTAGACCTATATTTTAACGTTCCCTCTCGATGCAGGATAAAATGATCCAGATCTGGTAACAACATGTCACAGCTGTCTAAACTTAAACTAGAACCATCTGACTAACTAAGTCCACAGTAAAACATCACGTCCATGCAGTGATTCTGGAGGATGAATTAAATACCTACAAGCGCAGAAGGAAAATTTGAGCTTTCTGCCTTTTGTACGGCTCTTTTAAAAATGGCAGTGGCAGAGACTCCATGAATTTTTCTTTGAGATATTTCATTCAGATTCTCACTGCAGGTAGACCTGCACCTGGGATTCACAAGATGTGCCCATATATCAGTGACATAACACTGGCTACTGTCACTGTGTCCCAGCAGTTGCTCCATTATTCACCATCTGTGGAGCTCCAGGAAGGAGTCCTCGACACACACTGAGCTGTAGAATAGAATAAACTGTGCACGTAGGATTTTCTTTATAATTCTTCACTTTAAATGTGGGATACTGAAGAAATACCTCGACTGGGCGATTACACTCATTCATTAACATCAACGTAGTCAAGATAAGACGCTGTAGTAAAGACGACCTGGTGCACAAACACCAACAAACATCACCGGTACAGTTGCTACATCTTCATCACATTGCTATAACCGTCTGTTTACACGGTGAACGTTGCACACTTTAAATCTTTAATGCACAAACTGGTCTGAGAATCGTATCAGGAGCTCATATCAGTCTGAAAACGTATGAACCTGAGCCAAAGGTGACGGATGCAGCTTGTTTTAGGTCCGCTTTAACCTCAGAGACTGAGAGGAAACTAATTTTATTATCTGAAGCTAAACTGACTAAATCTTCAAAACAAGCTGGGACTGTGTGGACGGGGTCTCAGCTGTAGTGCTGACACCACAGAGCTGGTTAAGAGAGCACAGCAGAGACTTCCTGAGGATCATCAAGGACCCATCCAACCCTCATCCTATCCCAACAGTTACCCTCAGGCAGGCAATACAGAAAACAGCTTTTATGCTAAGGCCATCACTGCCCATGACGGACATGAAATAACTCGACAACTCCACATGTGGATGTATGCACCGTCCATGTTTTATCCCTTTTATCTCTAGCTGCTTTTAAAGTTCTGTGTTTTATATTTCGTTATTGCATAATGACAATGAAGATATTCTAGAAAAATCGTCATCAGTGGCTCCCCAATATTATCGATATCCCATTAAATCCAATCATAGTTTTTGATACTGTCAGAGAGGTAACGAGCAACTGTACTCAAGATCACAAAAGACCAGATTCATGTGAGCACCCTGCGATGTGTGCGAGAAATGCACCTTCCCTTTAAATCTTCATCCTGTCAACCAGTTACCGTTAGAAAGAAAAAAAGAAAAACTCAAGAGCAACACGACAGGATTCATAAAACTTGTACAAGTCAAGGAGCTAATGTGGGAAGAAAACCTCGATCACTTTCCGTCTCATTCATGATGATCCTGCAGTGAAAAGTTCTCCCACATCAGCGTTACAAAGACACCTGATGAATAACATCCAGGAACCTTCTGTTGTTCCCAAACTGCTGAACTGTTATTCCTCAGAGACCCAGAGAGTATTCCCCATGGCAGATATACAGCGCTGACAGCGAGGCTAAGCTGCAGCACAGTCCCGACGGGCCTCATCCAGACGGCAGCCTTAATTACATTGAATATGGGAACGTTTCCAGGATGGCGTTAATGGATTCTGGGTATATATATTTCTGACGGTGATGAATGGCTGATTAAAGGTTTGTCTGTTCTTTAAAGCGTATGCTCATTGTTCGCTCCGGTGTATTCTCAAGCAATCTAAGAGAAACCGAGGAAGCCACTTCAGTGAATGAGTGTCAGCTGCTGCCTTCTCACATGCCAAGCACCGACTTGGCCGATGGAGTCCTCAGGTTCATAAAGTACTCGATGAGTCCATGTTGAAGCTTTCTTCAAGTCTTTGAAGGACCTTTCTTCACCAGACAAAAAGCAGGGGTTAAATTCTTTGACACAGTATTTGTGATTCCAGGTAGCAGATTTTTAAGAACACTGTGTAAGAATTACAGAAAAACACAAAAACTAAAGAGAGGGAGCCGGCGGACCCCGCATTCCTCTACCATCTGCTTTCTGGCTTAGATGAAAAGCCGTTTTTTTTTTAAAGCAGATTGCCTCTGGCTGAGCAAACAACTAAAAAACATGCTGCATAATTAGCCAAATCAATACACAACACAAAACTGAAGAACCTTGAAAAGAACTCATTCATACAAGCTGCTACGGAGCCTCTTTAGAAGCATTGTTGATTCTCCTCATCAACAATTTTGCACTTGAAAAAGCTGTGAACATCAAGATCCACATAAATACACACTGCTTTCATGCATCTACAACAACGCTCAATGCTACTCCCGTCGAGGTTAGCATCGAAACATCTTCTGGGACAACCAATAAGGAGGCACGACTGGAACAGCAAGCATATGACGGAGGACACTGAGGGAGGGAAGGTACGACATCCCCCCCCGCTTTGAGCCGAGAGGGATGGCAGGAGACCGATCCCGACCGATGCTCCGCTCTCTGCCAGCCATGCTCCGTCCGATCTCAACTTACCGGAGCGTCGCGGCCCAGAGTTTCCGTTCTCTACAGTATCGGCCGGCACTGCCCTCCTCCTCCTCCTCAAGGAGAGGTGGGTTAAAAGGCCTGCAGTGTGAGGAACAAGAAGGGGAAGGGGGGGAATCTTGAAAAGTGACGTCAAGTCGTGTGTCATCCAGGAACGTCGCTGTAGAAGCGTGTTCACACAGCGTGTAAAGACAAATCTACCTTGAAATACACTTCAGTCTTTTAAAACTCTCCAATGACTCTCACCTGCCCAAGGTCCTGACATCTAAATGCTAAATATAGGTATCTTCATAGCTCAGAAACTGTCTTTGAATCCACATATGACAATCTTAAAAACCTTGTTTCTCTTTTCAGGGAAGGAAGTAGCTACCGTTGACCACTGTACGCTTGTACCCACTGGTTGACCTTCATCTATAAAACTCTCTGGTTTGGCTTTTCCTCAACTGTATTCACATGTGTGTTGAAATCTACTGTCTCACAGATGTTCGACAGATGTTGGTCGACTCGTTTAGGAAATAAACGTTTGAATACATCATCTCATCATCCAGGAACGATGTAAAAATGTCAGAGGTGGTAACATCTGGAAAGAAGCACCTCAACGTGCATCTTTATAACCTTTTTGTAGCCTGTTTAAGTTTGTTTTGTATTTATGGTGGTAATAATTTCTAGGGAGTCTCATTTGCATTACATAATTTAACTTGATCAGAGAACATAACTGTGTTTGCTTAAGCAAATCATTTACAAGCTGATACAGCTACAGTTATCGTTGTGAAAAGTCCATTTATAATCTGACATTTAAATTAAATAAACGTTAATATACCACGGTGCAATGTGGAAAAAAACGAGGAGAGTTTAGTTTGAGGCTTGAGATTAAAAACATTTCAACTTTCATCCGAAGCATCCGTCTCTAGAGAAGTTTCAATAATCACATAGCAGCACAAACAAGCACTTGGTGCTCTTATCTGAAACACAATGTACTATACTGAACCTAAACTCAGCCCAAAGTCAACCATAACAACCAGATCGTCTGCAGCGATCCCGTTTAAGGGATCAGCGACCTGCAGGAAAGCACGTCTGGATGAAAGGCGTGACGGCGAGTTGTGGAAGGAGAACAAAAAGTTATCTGTGCGAGCAGGCGGAGCTGCTCAGATAAGAGCTGAATGAAAAACGAGGCTGGAGCGAGCGATGAAACGATCACGGTTAAGTATTAAGTACACACACACACACACACTGAAAACACCGGAGAGCTGCGCTGCCGCGGCTTTTAACAAGGAAATGAGAAACAGAGCTGTAACTCACACGTGTGAGGATTTCCTCTGTGATAAACAACGAAGCTTCACTGCTGAACGTTACGGTATACTAAGGTTTGTTTCACGTCTCCTCACTCTTTCTCTTTAATACTTTAAAATGAGCTCCAACGATTGTTTATCTCGATGCCATGAAGGAAACCTGCATTGACTAATGTTTTCTTTTGCAGATTTTGGGGGAAATTTGGTGAAACTTGTCATAGATGCTGCCATATTCTAGTAACTCTTCATGATATCCGAGGTCAGAGGATGGCGTCTCTCTCACTCCCTCGACACAACTGATTGGTACATAATGTAGAAGCATCTATAACAGATAACAATGTTGGACCACTAGAAGAGTGAACATATTTCCTCCCTTATAGACTAATGACTATTTGGAGACAGAGTGGAGTAGTTGTGTCACTATCCAATGGGCTTATAGACGAGCCAGAGAGGACAGCTTCTTCAGATTAGAGCTGACATCATGTCATGGTGTACTGATAAATCCTCCATTCACATTGATCAAGCTTCAATAAACCTTTCAACAGAACTCCTGTGCACGTTCTCTACGCTCACTGAACTGACCACGAAATATCGACTAGAAGCCAGTTTCATTGGATGATGAAGGTCAAAAGTTAACTTCCAGGATTTTCTCTCAGGTTTCTTTATGCCAACAATGAAGTAACACAAGTGTAAATTCATTGAATCAACCAAAACTAGTGACGGTAATTTCAGGATGATTCAGAGAGAGCTGCTTTTAACTTTTATCCTGCAATGTATCAGCTCCACCGAGGAGGTTATGTTTTCTGTGTTGTTGCCATTGGTGGAAGAACTCGCCAGTTTTCATTAAACTCGGTGGAAGAAGCCATTACAGTTTGGAACAGATCCGAAACCATGGGGCAGATACACAAATCACCTTTTTTCCAATTACACTACTGGTGTCTGTGGCTAAAAGAACTGAACATACAACAAAACACAACGGCCACCTCAAACATCACTGTAGAAACCAATCACCTTGGCAGAGATCTGCACTCACAGAGTGCCCTCCAGTTTCTTCAGAGTTCATTCTACCTCAGTCTCTCAACAAATATCTGTAATGAAAGCCGAATCTGTATGCAAGGGACTAAGACTTTGGCACCAGGCGCATTCTGGTTTCGAGTATCGAGTATAGTCTGTGTAATGGTGCTTTTTTGGAGAGCAAAAGAGATGCAATACTTTAGCTGAAATTCTGCCTAGATTTGACGCCTGGTCGTTGTCCCCAGAGGCTATATCGTTGTCATACAATAACAGAATGATTCCAGGATTAATTTGACCTAAAACCATTCGTTCCTAGCACCTTCTTTTTATCTCGTACCTTCACCATCTTTCTCAGCTCATTCTCTAAACCAGGCTGGTTGTCGTTCAGCAGCTGCTTCCTCTGTAACGTCTTTCCGACTTTGCTAATTTGAGACCGCGGGGAGCGGTGACACTGCAAATCAGCAGAAACAGGTCCCAAACAAACAAACCAACCGACTAACCAACAGGGTGCACACGGAAAAACCTCTCCTGTCACATTTGAGCGCTGAAAAGGCTGAAAGCTGGCTGGGCCGACTTGGCGGGGGCCTCTCCTGTCTGTGGCTGTCCGTGCATTATCTTCAGAGCTGTGGATGCCAACGGTGCCAGCATGAAAACAAACCTGTCGCCGCCAGAGCGTTTAGTCACGACGCCACCTCAGCAAACAGTGGGGAAACTGGATTCTCTGACAGCAGCAGGCCAGTTTTTTCACTTTTATGTGTGCACCGTCTGTTTTGAAGCAGTTTGAAAGGAACCTCCACCCTGCTGTAGTGTCAGTGCATCACTTTTTCAGATATACGGGAAAATGTGTGTTAGTACGGAGCTGACAAGCTGTCCTTAGATAATAAGTAATAACAGGTTTTATTGTTTCAGAATGCTGAAAATACTTCAAATTACTTATTGTAATATGTGTACCTCTGAATTTGGTTTGGCTTTAAGTAAATGGATTCATTGTTCTTTCATTTGTTGAGTAAATTATCTGAATTTTTAGGCTGTACTATACAGATAATCTGAAAAATGCACAAACAAAGCTGTTTTTCTTTACTCATGAGAAGGTTTTCAGAATGTTTTGGACAAATATTGTTTTTTTTCATGAGAAGGTTTTCAGAATGTTTTGGACAAATATTGTTTTTTTTATGGCATTTTTAGTCGTGAGAGTTTATTAAAAGTTTTGATTTCTCATTTTGGTTTGGATAAAATTGAATAATGATAAAACAAGATCATGACAGAAGTCCATCAAATTAAAATTTCCGTTTTATAACGCTGGAACATGTCAATGCCAAAATCAATACGACTTCACACTGCGGTAATTTCTGACATATGACAGATAACAAACAGACCAAAGTTTATACAGGAGGCAGAAGAACTGTTAAACCCTCCAACTAAACACACTTCACCAACACCCCCAGTTCACACGTTTAAACTTCAAAGACTGAGCCCACCCACTTACTTACTGTATGCTGATCCCCTCACACACACACACACACAGCCAAACAAACCCTTTTTAGAAAACCTCTCAACTTCACCTACAACTGAATCAGCTCGAGGATAGTTGACGATAGTTGACGAGCTTTGAAGTCTGAAGTTCTGCTGCAGCTTTCGGCCTTGTTGTTCCCAAAACTGGGATTCGGAGACCTCCACAAGGTCTTATGAGGATTCGAGATCGTCAGAAAAATGTGGAATACATTAAGTGTTTTGTTTGTATTCAGTTCTGAAGGAACTGAAAGCAGGAGAAATATATGCATGACACAACGCTTTAATCATCCTTTTTGGAAGACGGTCGTTTTTTTTTATCAGTTATTATAAAAGTGTTTAAAAGTCAAAACAGTATATTATCACTGCACAAAGCGAGAATTTAGGACTGTAACAACAGTTCTGAATCCAAATTTGCATCAGTAATGTTAAATTTATCTTTACGTATGTTTTCTTTTACGTCGTCTTTTAACATAATTCTATCTGTGAAGCACTCACACTGACACTATGTCTAAACCTCTCTTATGCAAATCTGTCTGTCTTTTGTTGGAAATCACTTTTTAAAGTAAAGCGCGTTGAAACCTCTCTGTGTCTCAGAGATTGAGGCTGTGTTGAAATGATCCTGAAGGCAGTTTCAAACATCGTAGAGAGTGCTGTTAAATATTTAGCCCTCCTCCTTCCTGTTTGTTCATTTAATCCTGTTGGAAGTCATTTAGATTCTACACGACTCCAACAACGACGATACGACGCCAACCTTCCCTCCACGTGTCATCTGAAATCTGAACAGCGGCTAACTGAGAAGCCAAATGTGACATTTCATGTGACGAATTCTGCTTGGTTTTTTTTTTTAGAAAACTACAAAAATAAAAGCAGCTGGATTTGGGTTGGAGTGGATGTGAAAATCCGGTTGAGATAAGTTTGCTACAGCTGTCTGTATTTAGTTAAGGAGTCGACTGAGGAGCCTCTGGCCTTTGCTAACAGACTCTGTAACTTTGCTGAGTGTTTGTTTGGCTGAGGATGTCGTGTCGGATTATGTCGGCATTTTGACAACATTTAGATACAGATTTGGGTCTCAAGGTTTCTAAGAGTGTCTGAACTTTACTCAAGGTGTTCGCTTCAGTTTGGTAAATGTACAAGGCAGTTAGACTTGGTAGGTCTTTGCTGTGGATGCCTTTGTTCTTGCCAAGGGTCTCGGGTGATGGTTAAGAACTTTCTCTGGACTTTAGGGTCGGTTCTGTTGAGAATCTAGAGTTACCTACGGGTCTCGGAGAGTTTCTGAACTTGGCTAAATGCGTTTAGTCTTCGCTCTGACTCAGGGTTGAGCGTCTAGACCAGGGGTGTCCAAACTGTTCCACAAAGGGCCGGTGTGGCTGCAGGTTTTCCTTCCAACCAAACAGCAGCACCCCAGACTTGACTCATTTAATCAACTGATCTCAGTCTTCAGAGAGTTGATTGGTCAGACTGTTTGCTCTTGGTTGGTTGGAACAAAAACCTGCAGCCCTTTGTGGAACAGTTTGGACACCCCTGGTCTAGACTTTGCTTGAGATGACTGAATGCGGCTAATAACGTCAGTAAATTTACTCAGTGTGTCTAGATTTTGCTATGTGCATTTGGCTATGGGCGGTGCGGGTTGGTTAAGGGTCTCGGGAGATGGCTAAGTCCTTAAAGGTGTCTGGACTTAAGGACGTGTGCATGTTGTTGGGTTTGGGATCTGTGGAGGATGTTTTGGGTCTCTGCAGTGTTTCTGAACTTGGCTAAAGGTATTTGTCTTCGCCCTGATAAGAGTGGAGTGTGTAGACTTTGCTAAAGACGTCTGGAGTTTGCTTAAGGTGTCTAGACTTCGCTCAGAGCATCTGCTTTGGTTCAGGTTGTGTCTGTTTGCTCACTGTGTCTCTGGTCTTTGCTGAAGGAGTGGACCCAACCTCTTACCTGTCTTGTGGTGGTGGTGGTGATGATGGTGATGGCGGAGGTGGTGATGGTGGGCGGAGATGTGAACGTGTTGGGCCAGCACGTCAGCCAGCCTGCCGCCAGCTGCCCCGCTCCCCCCGCTGCGAGTGGAGGAAGAGGAGGAGGAGGCCGTGGAGGAGGTGGTCGTGGTGGTGGACGAGGTGCCGTGGATGGCTCGGCTTATCCAGTGCTCCATGCTGATGCTCCCCTCCCGGCTGGACGAGGTCCCTCCGCCGCCTCCTCCATCCTCTTCTTCGCCGTCTCCTCCCTCCTCTTCGTCTCCGTCGCCCTGTCCCTCGCCCTCTGAGCCTGAGGAGGTATCTGGGGAGGAAAACGGACAATGGACGTGGAAGAGACATGACAGATTATTTGATGGTTTGACCCCGTCTTGATACATAAAACACTATATTTAGAGACAAATACTGTCCATGTTTGTCACCGTCTATTGTCTGCAGCCTGGAAACATTTCAGCTCCCATCTGTTTGGAGTCGCCACAGGCGGAGAACAGAGTGGAGTTTGTTTTTGAACGCTAAATTGTGTGTGTGTGTGTGTGTGTGTGTGTGTGTGTGTGTGGGTGGGTGTGTGTGTGCGCATGTTTTGCATGTGATTTCCATAATGCCCATGGCTATGACACTGATCGTGGTGATATGACTATCAACAACAACAGATGACCCAGTTCTCACACACACACACAGACACAGACACACACACACACACACACACAGGTGGGTGTGAAACAAACAGACAACATTCACACAAACATGAAGAAGCAGACTGAACATCGGGCTGTGATAGATTCATCTGGAGGTTGATCAGATGGACGCAGACACTCGTCATGACTAAATAAATCTAACGGGCTCGTTGTTGACGCGTGAAGACGAGAGCAGAGTTTAATTGTCGCCCAACTGGTTTTGATCGTTGCAACTCTGCCGTGACGTAGCTGACAACAGAAGTTGTGTTGTATGTATTCAAACCAGGTTGTGCACACCTGCTACACATAAAGTCCACCATAACGGGCGTAGTGGAGGTGGAGACAGTCGGTGGGTGTATCTCTGTGTACCGCCAGGTAACACATGACATGTCTGTCTGTGGGAGGTAATAAAGACAGACGAACGTGCCCTTTGTGGTTGATATTTTTTGCTGACTACCTCAAAATCCTTCATACAAACATCATCAAACATGGAGTCGACCTTTTCCAACAATGGGACACGCACACGGATCCATGCTCGGTAACAGGTTTATGCTCTTTTCAAAACAACCAAAGGACTTGCTGGTCCACAGGTGCCTCGGATGTTTAGGTTGTTTGTATTGTTGTGTGACATTGTCAGTGTGGTGGCTTTGGAGAGAGTGATGATATGCTCTAAATGTAACACACAATGACTTTACTTTTTAAGGTGGGATGTTTTTTAAGGCAGCTAAAATCTGTTTCTGTTGCTGCCCCCGTCCACAGCTCGTCCTCCTGTCTCCAAAACCTCCGTCTACTTTAGGTACCTCGTACAAACGCACATCAATACTCTGAACTGTCTGTTCAAGACTTTAAAACCAAACAATGTTCAACAAATCTTAAAATATTTGTCATCTGGTTACATGTTTTGTCCTTCCTGATATTTGACATTTAAAATGTGGTGCGGCCCGACGTGGTCTTGACACCTTAACTACCACAGTGCTTTGCTGACACGCCTGATTGAATCAGCGTCTCGTTAACAGCAGGACCCCGAGGAGACAAAAACACACAAACATGTTGACAAAAATAAGATGCTGCCAGGCAACCCGGGAATCTCATGAACTAAACACACACAAAGAGACGAGTCCCTGACGCAGAGCAGCTCTTCGTGAAGCTGAAACATTTTTAACGATGCATTGAGAAATCGAGAAAACGCAGCGAATCAGTCAGAAGCCAATAAAGAGCACATCAGAGCCCTCCTCGCCTGTCGACTCTGCACGATACGACACGCTGCTCGGCAACACGCGACTCGGCTGTCCTCGACTGAACCTCACTGGCAGACAGACAGCCGTGTGTGTGTGTGTGTGTGTGTGTGTGTGTGTGTGTGTGTGTGTGTGTGTGTGTGTGACTGCTTTTACGGCTCCCTCAGGACACGCTTTCTGCTAAGTTGGACTGTGTGTGTTTCTGTGTGTACATGTGTGAGTGTGCAGCTTTGTGTAAAATGTAGAACTAATGTGCAGTACTGTTGGTGTGTGTGTGTGTGTGTGTGTGTGTGTGTGTGTGTGTGTGTGTGTGTGTGTGTGTACATGCAGTACTTCTGTGTATTCTGCCTTCACAGTACACAAACAGTCTGTCGTGCATTTATGAAGAATTTATGTTATTGGTTGTTGGTCTGTCGATAAATCTGCGTGTGGTA
Organism: Larimichthys crocea; assembly: GCF_000972845.2. Taxonomy (NCBI): domain Eukaryota; kingdom Metazoa; phylum Chordata; class Actinopteri; family Sciaenidae; genus Larimichthys; species Larimichthys crocea. Next base: position 4,132,369 of record NC_040012.1, read on the forward strand.
TTTATTATATATATATATATATAATTTATATTATATTATTATATTTATGAGCCACATTTACACAGTCTGCTCGCTGCACAGGGGGTGGACAAAATAACAGAGACACTTCGCCGTGATCGCCGGTTCATGTTTGGATTTCGTCCTGAATCGCTAAAATACCCAGATTTAATTCAAAGTATAACAGAATTTATCTCATGACTCAGTCCATGGAGAGCAGGTCCAGACCATACTCTTACAGAGAAACAACCATTCAGACCATGAGCAAGCACCTGGTGACAGTGACCGTGTGATTTTCTACATAATCAAGACGCCAAAGCCAACAATGACCTGATCCTCCATCATCTTCCTCCTCTGTAAACAGTTAACGTGGATTAATCCGCCACTAAAAATAGTCCCTGACTAATTCCTCCTGTTTGACAAATGTTAGCTGTTTTGGGAAATTACTGCACCTATAATTAAGACATGTGTAAAGATTGTCTTCAGTAGCCCAATGGGCTTTGAGCTGAGAGCCGCGGACAGGAAGTCAAACTGACACATTGTTGGTTTTTGGTCCTTTCGTGGGATTTGATGACAATAAGTAAAATCTCTAATAATGCCGACCTCGTCCCCCTTTTCCTCTGTGAGATGTAACACGTTTTCTTATGACGTTTTATTTATCATTTGTCATTTTTATTAGCGGAGGGAGTCGTGGAGATAAACAGATAAAGGAAACATCTGCGATCTGGCAGAACTTTCAGTGTGACCTCTCTGAACGTTTGTGGTCTCACATCATGATAAAAAATGTCTGTTCCTTGCACTGATAGAGATTTTGAGTTTGTTAAGATGATTCGTAAATCCCTGCATCATCAGTTAACGTGTCCAACATACAGGGGCTTGACGTTGGCTTTGGCAACTATTTGGAGAAATTGGCAACCGATTCTTGTACTTTGATTGGCATTGGTGGGTACCACTGTTTGACAAGACAGGAAACAACAAAAGCTGCACACCAACATGAATAAATGTTTAATATTTGTTGCATTAGTGATATTTCAATATTGCCGTCACAGTTGAAACTGGGGGATGATGCATTTACTCACATTCAATTCATTTTTGAGGGATCTGTGAAGAACAACAACTGCATGCTGGTATTTCGTATACCGAGATTTGAGGGTGGACACGTTAACTGATGACGCAGAGATTTATGCTCAGTCACCGTAATAAAGGATTTAAACACATGCTGACATATAATTGCAGAGTCCTAATTACTCCAAGTATAAGGTGACTAAAAACCGATGCCTGGCAACCACATTTAAAAGTTAGTGTTGAGACCTGAATACAAACTCTGTTTCTTTCTGAGGTTATCCCCTCGATAATGACTGGATTAAATGTTAGCGGTGCATCCATCTCCGTCTATAGTTGAAGAGTAGCAGGGAGGAAAAGTAGGACGGAGAAGTGGGATGTAGATAAGAGGAACATTCTCCAAGTGTTCATGAGAAAATCTTATAATTTATCAGACTTAACTTGCACAATCTGTTTTGATCCAATAAAACACTTCATATTTAACCTTTGGCTGTTGTACTTTCGCACTGTGAGTCTAAATCGTGCCTCGTTCAGTGAATCTTTGTGAAGCTCGACCCTGCAGCCAGAGAAATAATGGCCTCATTAACACCCTCATTAAATGACACCAGCGCCATAAAGACATGGATGACTGCCACCGCCGCCCGCACGGGGACGGATCCAGATCCTGCTTCGCACGCTACGGGGATGAAATCAACTGTGTGACGTATCCGGTACACGATCTGAACTCCCTCAACACACCACTCAAGCTAAATATAATCATGTAGATGTATAAGAAGGAGATGAGGGGATTCTGAGGTTGATGCATACATAACTGATTCACTGACAGCAGGAAATATAAGTCTGTCCAAATGGATCCATCCATGATCACAGCTCAGCAAATTCTCTGCAGGGTTTCTGTCCTTCAACAAGTTTGAGTCTCACTAGAGCTTTCTACATCAAAATCTCTCCTGTGTTAAGACATTTACTCTGTCATGACTTCCATGGTTTTTAATTCTGGAGTCACCAAAAAGGTCCAAACCAAATTAAACTTCTTAGTGTCTCTATTTTGCAGGGTCACACTCAGATTTAGAAGGTGGTTCATGGAATAAACAAAGCCAGAACACACACACAGGTAGAGTATCAGAGATTAGGTCATTGGCTGTGGAGGGGTTTGCTCAATCTGAGTGTCTGATTGGCGGACACGCGGTGACGTCGGGCTGCATTTTTGCAAAGTTGGACCCAGCTTAACTTCTGTGCCACATTTTGGCTGCAGCAGTCCACACCAAACCTGTGTTTTCACCACAGCGCCGGACAAAAGATAGAGATTTCGGACCCTTTTAACTTCTCTGCCACTTCTGATGAAAATAATTTCAAAAATTGATCCATCTTGAGCCTTTTCTCTCTCTCAGTTGTGTGTAAACTTTATGAACTGCAGAAGTCTACATCTTCACTTCCATAATCCGCTTAAAAAAAGTACAGACTGCAGAAAGTGTAGTGAAGTAGTCCCTCTTTTTCTTGCAGTATTGACAGCTGACAGTGATAGTCAGCTATTCCCAGTTGGCCCACACAGAGCGGACATCAATCTCCAGGTCTCACAGAGAAAACAGTCAATAAAGGCTCGTCCACTTCAATCACCGGCCGATGCCGCTGACACGAGGAGGGCAGCAGTACTGCAGCAGCTTTCATCAGACTCGCTGAATGACTGATTAACCTGACTGACATCACACTTTAATTAGAGTTATAACATATCGTGTCGGTGTTCTGTTTCCATACCTGGTGGCGTGTAGGCATCCATCGAGGTCTGGACCACCAGCGAGCGCCGCTTCGAAGGCATCGGCACGGCCATCTTCCTCTCTTTGTGCTTGGCCAGGGCCGCCTGCACCGCCTCTGTGTGCACGTCTGGAGACAAACAAGCAGATCTCAGGTCAGATTTAGTGTTCCCAATAAATCAACACACTGGTAAACTTTGTTTGTGCATGTACTTTTACTGCACTGAGTTCATCTGACAGCTGTCAGTAAGCTGGTTACTCGTCATTACTTCTCGCATTAATCACCTCATGACCTTGTGACCCTTCATAGGGGCCCAAACCCGGGGTTGGGAACCACAGAAATACAGTAAAGAGACAGTTCAAACAAATTCTTATGATTGATGTTTTAACAATCTAATTATCTCTTTTAAAGTAGGAGGACATTTTTCTACTTTAACTTTTGATACTGGCTAATAATACTTCTTCAGTAGTCGTAGTATTTTTAATGGTCTGAGTACTTCTTCCACCTCTGCTAACCATAAACCTCAGAAAACAAGTTGACTTTTCAGCACCAATCACCTCTGTGGCCAGTGTAAACATCATGGACGGGTGTTAAGTAATAGACAAATCAGAAAGTCCGTCCATCGCCGAGCACCAAAGGACAGAGGACCACCATCAGCCGGGCCTCTGTGTTTGTGCAGCAGTGTTCTCGTTACAATGAGCGCCGTGTTCTCATTTATTCACTTTCAGTTTACGTACACAAACATTCCCAGCTCGACAGCGGCTCCCATGAGGCCCTGTGGTTTCCGTCTGGATTAAGTTCAGGGAGTGTCGGCGAAGACGTTTTTACAAATGAGTTGTTTCTAAGAGCGAGATAAAGCGCTGCGATACGGCCACAGCTGGGTTTGTTTGAATGGTGTCCATTGCTGGCAGAAGGCAAACACACAGCGGCTAACGATACAGGCTGCCGGCCCGATAATGACATAAGTAAAGCATTTGTCAGAATGAATGGGGCTCACAGATGTACGTTTGTTTGGCTTGTGTGTGTGCTTATGCAGGGGAACGGAGGTAATTCAAATCTCAAGTGCACGTTTATTGTCTTATGGTTGACTGAGTGTGACTGCACTGAGTGTGAAAGTGAGTGTGTGTGCGGTTTAAAGCTGCTCACACAGCTTTTCTTTTTCTATTTAATGGGTTAAAAAAGCTTCTTATGGGATTTTTTTTCTGTCCGATCAAACATCTTTCAAACATTGGACATATAATCTTTTTAGCTAACCCCAGATTCTTATAAATGAGATCTCACTGAAAAGAACTGAAGTTAAAATCCTTAGTTAATCCTGGAATAATCTTTGTTGGACCCCACAAGGAACAGAACCAAACAATACATGTTGCAAAAGCTGTGACAGATTTGTCAAAAGCTTTTTTCCCCCCGACAGATCTGTGCCAGACTCTGTTTCTGCAGAGAGAGGCTGAGAATATCGAACGGGCCAGAAAAAAAACACATCGGGACGACTGGAGAGCGGACACGCAGATATTTACGAGTGAAATTCAAACATTTTTCAAGCACTTTCAAGGTACCCAAACCAAAAACGTACAGACTCTCGAAGCCTCTATCATCACATCTAAAATGTGAGGGGTTAGAACTAATCGTTCTAGTCGATGTTTCAAACTCCAGCAAAAGCACCGTGGTCAGTTTCAGAAGCAACTCTCCGCTCGGCTCGATCAAGAATACACAGCTGTGATCGCGTGATCGTAAAAACAGCCAGAGTACTACGGACTATGTAGCATATTTACATATTTAGAAGCTCATAAACCAGAAAAATCTGAGCAAGTTAACATAGTCTGGTGGGAAGAACGCTTCTGAAACACTGAAGTCACATGGAGTACGGACCAGAACAGTGATGGGCTGCGATGTAATGGAGGGTTTGGGCTTAACTGCATTAGATTGCAAAGATTTTTTGGTTGACGAGAGGGAATGCGTCGATGAACAAACCCAGAGTTCACAGGTTTAAAGTTTTGTATATTATATATCAGCCCCAATTATCCAGGATCAGTCGGTTATTGTACACCGGAGACATTCTGAACCGAGGTTAATAAATACAAAATGCAGTGAACCAAACCGCTTGTTTTTTCTGATCTTCAAGAACTGTTGTCATGAAACAGCACCAAAAAACGCCTTCACACACACAATCTTTCTCTTATTTTTAAATCACAGCTTTCATACGTTCCTAAAATCCTTCCCACAGAATAACTTTACAAATCTTCTGTTTTGATGCTTAGGACGCATCACGAGATCAGAGTTGATAGCGAATCCCCGGTTTCTCCAAGCGTGGGAGAATTAAAGTCAACTTTATCTTATTGGCTTGGGTCCACTTGAGTGGATATATAACATACTGACAGTAAACAGACCCGAAACCTTTCAGCAAAAAGAAAAACAGGACCCTTACCTGGACTCAATTATAGAGTCCAAACTCTGCTCGGTCTCAGTTACTGGGAACTTTAGTTTATCAAGATCTGATGAGATGTTGCACAATTTTCTTACAGCGCATTACACCACCCTTCTGTCCCGTTGAACACGAGGCACCGATGAGCAGAGGTCGTAAATATAAAGGGTACTACAGGGATTTGGTGTTCCACTTCCTGTAAATTTGGGGCCTCAGACAGATTAAAAAACAAAATCACAGCAACATTGGTCAAGATATCTTTAATTTTAATCGTTCAATCATTTTGCATAATGCAACTCCATAGTGTTACTTCTACCTGCTTGGTAAATGCTTCTTTTCAGGGTCATCAGACTTTATACAATGTCAGGTGATCAGCAAACTGATTTTAAAGTGTAAAATTGGTGCACTGCCCCTTTAAGCCAATACGTCTGTATTTCTTTGATATTAATATGAACTCCATGCATTGATATGCATATTTATGCAGCAAAGACCTTCAAATTATAATCACATCATCACTTTTATTGAAGTAAAATTAAAAAGTCTTATCGTGTCTTGCTAAAGTTATCACACACACTATGCTAATGAGGTGATTAATTAGGCATATTAACATGGTGATTAGCAAATATTTCTATTGCCAGCGTGTCACACATCATCGGTAATATCACCACCGCACTCGTCTCCTCTTACCTGATCGGTAACGTTCGTCTCTGGAGCCAGAAGACCGCCGGCGGTGGTAGCGGGAGGACGAGGACGGGGTGACCGGGGTTCTCCTCTCCTGGCCCATGGGCCGATCCATTTCTAGAAGAGAAAGGTTCGAATTTAAAAAAGGGACTGTATGTTCAAAACAACAAAACAATGACAAAAGACAGTTTGATGGCGTTGTAAAGTTGCGTCTTCATTGTTAAACAACCACCATTGCTAAGGAAAATCTATCTGAAGTGAAAATGTTAATAGACAAGGTGACATTAAAGATGTATATTCAAGTTATGTTATGTCACGTATGCTGATTTCCTTCCTCGTTCATGATTTTTGTGTATTTTGGAAGTTTTTCTATATCCGTAATTTGAATCAAAGTGTTTTCGTTGGAACAATTCCATCAAATCTGAATGCACAGATGCGATACACATATTTTTCGATCCAGTGTGACCTACACTTCCCGAGGGTATTGTTACCGTTATTAAAACATCCATAATCTGTTCAGAAATCATTACAAAAGCTGCTCCTCGAGTCCAGAAGTCCTCCTCAGCATCACAGTAACAATAACTTCTACTGTAATACTGTAAGTGACGCAGATTCTCCAAAATGTAAAAGAAACAAATGGGAAAACCCAATTTTGAAAACCCCTGATCTACGACACAATGACACCAATGACTCACACACACACACACACACTCTGTCTAGGAAATCACACTTGCTTCAAGGAAATTGTTGTAGTGTCACAACAAATAACAGTCACTGTTCAAATAAAACACATTCAGCAGGATAAAGTTGAGCTCTGAGGGGAAAATTCTCAAACACACCGCAGATAGATTAAAGAAAAACAAAGTTAATCGTAAAACTAAAGTTAATAAAAGGCTATGAGCTGAAATGTATACTGTATGTGGACTTCTTGAATCAAATCAAAGCCATGTGAGGTACATACACACACACACTCAGAGAGAAAACACCCTCCCTACACACCAATCAATAATCCTGATGATAACCACCACAGCTATGACCGCTCCCCAGCTGTGGATCTATGAGCATCCATCTCAGCTTCACACTTCCACCCTCGTCTGTCTTCATTAGAGCTCTCAGCTCCGCTCAGTCTCTCTGCTGCTCGGGAGAAAAGCTAAAAGTTGATTAGCCGGCCGTATAACGACTACCAGCCAGCGCTGGACTATATGACAGGTCTGGGAAATACCTCGCTTTCCTGTTTCCTCTGGGGAGTCTGGACGGATGAATTCCTCCATCCAGGTTGTTTCTACTTGTCCTCTAAAAACGTCTTTGTCTCTTTTCTGACTCTTTTCTGACTTTCTTTTGTCTGCATTTCTTTCTTTGTCTTTTTATTCATTAGCATCAGATACCAAACCACTTCTAAAGTCATTTCTTACATAATTTAATGCCTTTCAAACTTTACGTGAGTTCATTTTGTCGACATGGTAACAAGTTGTGGTTAAAGTTGTGATCGGTTGGGTTTCAGACACCTAAACATTTGGTTCAGTTTCAGGAACAGATTGTGTTACAGGCAATGAAAGTTTGGTTCAGACACCAAAAGGAGGTTAGGTTTCACAGATTGCGTTACACAGCACATTACGTAAGTGAAACACATAATGGAAGTTACGTACGTAAGTTACGAAATGGCTACGGTTTAGACACCAAAACGAGCTGGTTTGGTTTAGGGAAAGATTGTGTAACAAACATTACGTATGTTAAATACACAATGTAAGTAAAAATAGTAGCAGTTTGTTTAGGTTCAGGCACCAAAACTACCTGGTTAGGCTTTCGAATAGATCACGTTGCATAAATTATGTAAGTTAAACACAGTTTGGTTAGATTTAGACAACAAAACTATCGATTTAAAAAGAGATCACATTAAATATGTTGAACACATGTAAATTATGTACATAAGTTTTGATATGGTCGCAGTTTGGGTACGTTTAGGAAAAGATGACGCTGCATTACGTATGTTACGTAAGTTGCACACGTAATGCAAGTTACGTTGCGAAGCAGTTGTAGTTTGGTTTGGAACTTATTGCTTAGGCTGATAAAACAAGATCATGTTACATACGTTGAAATATACTTTGTCCTTTTATTCATTAGTCACAGAAACTACAGAAGATATTCACATTGTTCGGCTCGGTAATGTCAGTTCACCACTTAATTATTTCAACAACTGCTGATGATGCATTACCGTAATATTCAGCACAGGTATTCACGGTGACCTTTACACAATGTGCACCTGCATGTCTGCCTGCAGAAAGCCTTCATGTGTTATTGTTTGTTTGAAAATTCTTTTGTGTCAGATGGGCGAGGTCTGTAACATGCCACTTCCTTTACTGCTGGGAAAATACAAGCAGGTAGCTGATGTGTAATTAATAAATCATCAGTCTGACAGGTGAGTATGTGATTCTAATCCAATGCACGATAATCATCTTCTCACAGTCCTCTGTGCGTGCTGTGTGTGGGTCATTATGAGGCCATTATGCTGTTTCACAGTTTGCTAATGTTTGTGATTGTCTGTGTGAGGTCATGTTGGACATCCAGCTTCCTTTCTAGTTTGCCAAGATATGTTGCTGTTGTTGTGATGTTATGCTGCTATAGTAACAGAAGAGTTGTGTAAGTTGTATCACTCTCTGGACCTGGTGCCCGTCCTGAAACCGCCTCGTCCTCTCTGCATGTGAGCTTCTGGGATTATTTGGATCAATGCAAAATAAATAAAAACACATTTGCTTCTACGTCGTAGGAGGCTTGTTGTCGTCGTACCGTCCATGATTCTGGGTGGCAGAGCTTCTGAACGAGCTCACTGAAGCTGAGGTGTGTTCAATATCAACAATCTTTCTCCAGAATCTCATAGCTCCACCTTTAATTCCCCCAGTTATGCTCCATCCATGTGATCCAACAAACACTATTTGACCCAGACATGATAAGACCTCACACACGGGCGCACGATGAAGCCTTAAAGAAAATCAATGCAGGACTCTGCTTCATTCCCTTTCTGTCAACCACCGCCTGTAGAAACAAAGAACCGAGATGGATGAAGTGGACAACCCTGAAAACTACCAACAGCACCTCAACTGCCATAAAATGTAACCGTAAACCTGCAGACTGCAGTTCCCAGATGGTTTACTCCACTGAAAACACTTTGGCTTTGGACACCATTCACAAAATAAGAAAAAACTTTATTGCCATGAAGAAAAAAGAAAAACAAAACAACAGAACAGATGATTATTTTATTAAATGTAACATAAAAATATACTGGAAACACAGAGAGTAATACCTAAACACAGCACAGGATATGATTGGATGTTCTACAAAGATGAATCTTAACTAAGAGCCTCATAAAATATAATAACAAATGTGCAGCACACACAGATTTACAGGTAATTGATTATTGTTTGTAGGAAGTAACAGTGGAAAAATCTACATTTCCGTGATGAGACACGGTGCCAAAATTCAACAAAAACCATCTTCCAATTCCTTAAAAGCTTTCCCAAGAGTATAAATATAATTTTAGGGAGTCGGAACACGAACTCTCCGGAGCCTTCCGCTGTTCTTGGTGTATAATTTAAGGTTTGTAGTGTGTTCCCGGATCAAAGACAGAGAAGAAACGCTAACAAAGGAACTGAATTAATCATTACGAGAGTTCGCAGCACATGGCTCGCAGCCCATTCTGGATGAGGGATGTTCAAGTGTTCTCAGAGGCGAAAGTACATAAATGCTGAGCAGTGTAGGACAGCGGTTGGTGTAATTTAAGTTACACCAGTAGTTTGATTACCTTCTGAGTTGATGATGTAGTTCAACGTCTTTTGCATGTGCAGGAAAAACGAGTATCAGTCAAATGAAGATGTTTTGTGATTTTCTTGAGACAAAAACTTCCCAACTGTCCAAGAGTCATTGGTCTAAGAACACGTAACTTACATACTGAATAAAACCAAGAAAAACATGAACCCATTTGGAACGTATTGTTCCAACCATCACATTCAAACAGCCTATTCTCCAAGCACACAGCCAGGTAAAATAAATGCACAGTGTATTGTTGGGTATTGTTGCAGACACATATTCACAGTGACTGCGCATTGTTCATGGACAGATTTGTTTGTTATTACTATTGGCATGACTTCACATGTAAAGCAAGCGGGCACATTTTTGTTGTATGTGTCACATTTACTGTAAGAAACCAGCAGTCCAAACAGATTAAGATCGTTTCAGTAATCAGCATTAGTGCCAAATAAGCTTTCGTGCAGGAGTGTCACTGATACTGAACAAAACGCTGCCAATCAAAATCAACCATGGCATGACATAAGGTTCAAAATGTGGATATTAAAGTAAAAACAGTGCAGCTCCTGCAGCCTCGACAGAAGACGCAGACAAATTCAGTGAAGTTGGAATGCCAATTAAATAATTTCATAATATTTCAAACAGTTTCCTGGAAAGAAGTCTTGTAACTTGGTATTGTTCCAATCATATTGAAAATAGGGACAAAGTTTAAATGGAACAAAGCCAATTCATTCATTCCAATTAACTGTGAGCGTAAGACCAGCTGAATGTGGAACTTGCACACAATTTATCACATGATGAACACGTCTTTGAATAAATTAATAATGAGTGAATATTTACATTGAGTTTAAATGGAGATTTTTAAGGAAATTCCCAAAAAATGGCACCAAATTACAGTAAAAGTTACAGATGAAGAAATACTGAAACTACAAAGATTTATAGCACTTTAAACATTGATCACAAAGGAAAAGGCTGATCTTGTTTCTTCCACTTCTTCCTTTCATCGAGTTGTTGTGACAACTACTTACAAAGCAGGATAATTTTTCATAAAATAGTGGTTTGACCCACATCAAACATTTCAAGCACTTTTACTCATATACTTCATGTTCCATAAGTTTCCCGCCATCACAAAGTTGTCACAGTGCTCCCCTTACCCCCCGTTGTTTGACTGACACCGACTACTGACTACTTTAACTGGCAAACCTCAGCACTGGCTCCATCCGACAGCCAAAGTCCAGCATAGAGAGGCTGAGTGAACGTGGTCTGGACTCTGTGGAGGAGAGTCATGGTGTCAGAGACGCTGTAGAAGGACAGAATACCTGCACTGTGATCCAGGTACACTCCAACTCTGGAGGACCACGTTCCTGGGATGGGAGTTTTTATGTTGTTGTGCGTGAATTCGTAACTGTTTTTGTAACAATCCAGTGCCCAAGACTTCTCGTTGTGTCCAAACACACATTCGTCGAAGGTCCCTGCTCGGCTGATGTTCTTGTACGAGGCTGCTACTAAGACTCCTCTGCCGCTCCTCTCCACCTCCCAGTAACAACGTCCAGTCAGACTCTCTTTACTCAGGACCTGCCAGGAACATGCAAACCTCTCCGGATGTTGAGAACATTGCTGTTCTGATCTCGTGAACGCTGCCTTTCTGTTCCCCTTAGATATCGACAGACGTGCGTTTGCAGTGTTTGGGTCCAGTGTTATTTGGCATGCATACCGTAAGAAGTCAGGTCTGGTCTTTGGCTCCGCTTGTGGATTTTGTGGTAAAACATCGGCTTCAGCTACTGTCTCTGCGATCTTTGCGTATTCCTGACCAAGAACCTCCAGAATTTTATCTCTGGCTTCTGACAGAGCCACTGTAACCTTCTCGAAGTAGCGGAGACGGCGGACATTGACGGTGGGTAGTTGTGTAGATTCGCAGAGACGTGACAACGAGAGGTAGTTTAATAGGAAATGAGTGTGGTCCTCTGTGTGCGAGAGCTTCACCAGCTCAGCGTCTCTCGTCCTCAGCTCAGTGATCTCCTGCCCCAGCTTGTCTTTAACCTTTTTGAACCGACCCACTTCGGTTTTCTCCCGGGATTTGATCTTCTCCTTCACATCGGCGCATCTTCTCTCAATGATACGGGTCAGCTCGGTGAACACTTTCTCAGTGTTCCTCAGTGCAATCTCAGCTGATTGACTAACAGCGTCTTCCTCCTGCTGAAAAAACTTCACATCTTTGTCTTTGTCCTGGATTCTCTGTTGGATTTTCTTCTGAGTGACCCAGAGCTCTCTCTGCCTCTCAGTCCTTTCTGCTGCAGCTGAGACTTTGTCGTGGCCTTTATGTTCATCCTTGGAGCAGAGATAACAGATACACTGCTGATCAGTACGGCAAAACAACTTCATCACTTCTTGATGATGAGAGCAGATGGTGTCCTGGAGCTTCTTGGAGGGCTCCACCAGCTTGTGTTTCTTTAGCGGAGCTACATCATAGTGAGGCTGGAGGTGTTCCTTGCAAAAAGAAGCCACACATTGCAGACAGGATTTAAAGGCTTTCAGGTTGCAGACATCACAGGCCACATCTTCAGGTCTGGCATGGTAGACATCAACAGGAGCAGTTTGGACCTTGGGTTGGGCCGCCGTCTTCTTCAGCTCTTCCACTACAAACACCAACATGTTATTTCTCACCAGGGTGGGGCTCGTTATGAAGATCTGCCTGCACTGAGGGCAGCTGTAGATGCTCCTGTGATCATTTTCATCAAAGTGGTGCTTGATGCAGTTCATGCAGTAGCTGTGTCCACAGGGAATAGTCACCGGATCCTTCAGGAGATCCAGACAGATCGAACAGGAGAACCTTTCTCGTTCAAGTTGAATTCCTTGTGCCATGTTGAACCGAGCTAAACTTTCTGACGAGCAGGTGTGTGATGACTGAGAGATGGCTGATTAGATTTCACGTCATATAAACATGTCAGAGAGAGGGAGGACTCGTTCCAGAAACAGGAGTGGCTCTGAGAACGAAAACTGTTAACACTGGTTATTCAGGTTTGAGATGTTATGTGAACAATGGGAACAATCATTCCCATAAAATCATAAAACTCTTTACACCTTTGTTCTTCTAGTTTCTAGTTATGTTTCCATGAATGTATTTTGATATTCTGAAGTACTTAAGTTTGAAAACACCAAAATTAGAAGTTACCTACTGCTCATCTTGTGAATCAACTCCTAATAATCACGTAACAGTGTCAGATAGAAACAAACGTTCATTCGCATCTTCTTTACTTTTGCCAATTTACTTGAAATTTGCAAAAACAACAGAAAACACAGTTATTGACTAAAAACTGCATCATCAAGTGTAACAATCAACTGTTACAATAACTGACAAGTATTTTACTGCAAGTAACTAAAGTTCTCTCTGAGTAAACTAACCTATAATGAAAAAAAAACAAGCGGCAGTGCAAAAAAATAATAAAACTGCAGTTCCTAAAACGTCCACTAGAGGCTGGCTCCAGAAGTGAGTCAGTCTCCATAAGTCCCCATGTCCAAATGTCCAACTTCACAGCAGAAATAAACATGTTTACAGCCTGGTACAAAAAACAGTTTTGGTCTCTGTAGCTAATTTCCCCGTTCATGACAACTGTACTGAGGGTGAATTTATATACAACTCACCTGTTCACATTATATTAAGGCTTAAAGTTATGCAGGATTAAGAGCGTGGACGCTTTGATTGACAGGTGGGTGTCCTTACAGGTGGCTTATAAGAACACCCAGGCGTCATTCAGCTCCGCCTCTTTGCCCATTTTTAGATTAACTGGAAGGAGACGGAGGCGGCACTGCCAAGTTGGCGGCGGGTACAGTCACCACACCGAGCTTCACAGTGGCTCTACATGAACCGGTGGGTGACGTCATGAGTATAACGTCCATGTTTTATACAGTCTCTGGTGAAACCATGAAAATCTGACTAACTTTGAACACCGTAAAATCTGTAATCAAACAATATGAGTGACTGAGCCGAGCAGGGCGGATTAACAAGCCTCAGAGATGAAATACATAACAGGAAAGAAATGTGTGTCACTGCTTTATGTGTGTGTGTCTGTGTGTGTGTGTGTGCGTGCATGTGAAAAGGAGTATTGTGTAAGGTGTGTGTGTGTGCGAGGGACTGAAAATGAGAGAAAGGGGGTATTGTGTTTATGCATGTGCCCAACTGTCTGTTACTGGTGTGTGTGTGTGTGTGTGTGTGTGCACAGAGGAAGGAGTGTGTGTCATCCGGTCCCCCATAGCGAACTCGGGTCGACCCCCCACTGGGCCTGGATTTGAATACCACACATTTTCTCCATCCCACACCCCTCATTCCTTCCCATAATGCACTTCCTGACATACCCCCACCCTATGAACACACACACACACACACACACACACACACAGTGTATTCCAGTAATAGCTTTGGCAGTGCCAGTTTGTCTGCTGGTCTCCAGTGACGCTCCAGTCCCATCCTGATGCGTTGTCTTTCTTCAAAATGGACTTTTAGATCCGTTGCGGTCGACTCGCTAACATCCGTCTGTGGTGAATTACCAAAAAACAACTCAACTGGTGATGATTTTTTAAGTGTACCAGGATCAGGATCAACACGTATTCAGTTTGAAGGAGGATGAATGTCTCCAGTTTCCTTTTAGAAGAAACCCAAACAGTGCAAATCAGACGTCTATCGGACAAAAACGTCTAAATAAACATCGGATTCTTTGTGTGTTCTTGGAGCTGAAACCCAGCGCAGACCCTTCAGTGAAACAAAGATACTACTTGTTTCATAATAACACTCCTCTGTGTCAGACAGACATATACTCTACATGCCCAAAATGTTCTTTGTTTGGCCTTTTTCAATGAGAATGGTTTACAGAGTGCTCACGGGAGGTCCGATTTTGAGGTTCTGAGAAAAATACGCTGCCAGGTTTGAGTTTTTTATGAATCTGAAGTCAAAGTCCAGCATGTACTCAGTTTCTATGAGAGAGCACACACAGCAATTATTTCAGCAATTTCAAGACTCCAACTGGGATTAAGTGTTGAATCTGTGTGTTGTTGTTGTTGCCTGAATGTCCGATCTGGTCCGTTGAGGTTGAATAAATCGTTGCACATCTGTGAGAAGATCGTGATGGTGCATCTGGGATCAAACATGATTAACACTTCGAGTTTTGAGCAGTCCAGAGGTAGAAATCATCACTTTGGTCAAGTAAAGAGCATTTGAACTTGTTTAACCTTTCGTGTGAAGATGACTCGATTCTGACTTTTTCTGTAATTTGCATGTTTATCTGCAACAGTTTTCTTTCTGCTTTTCTTGACACGACTTAGTCAGAACCATCTGGGACGTCATCGATGGGAACCATATGGAACAAAAACACCTGGCAGGTCATTTGATGAACCATCTACCTATCACCGTCGATCACGGGCGGACTGCAACCAGGTCAACGAACCATAACGTAGGCAAACTCGTACCGATGTCAGCCAGAAGAAGACGGCTTGTTCTCCAGTTCTGATACGCTAACCGAACAGTCTCATAGTTACACACCCTGTAAGCTGTAGGACTCAAACTGTGCTCGGACACAAACGCAGAGCGTGATGGATTCTTGCGTGATTTCGTGATCTCACAAATCCAGCTGCCTTGTAAGGTTAGAAAAACCTCTGGGTGATGCATGTTTATGATGTTTTTTTTTTACTTTGTTAAAGCTTTTATGTTTCTAGGAGACGCTCTGATTAAACACAGGCCATCACGACACGTCATGAGCTGACATTTATGAAAACGCTCTGACAGGAAGCGGTGAGGGAAGGTCAGCTTTACCTGGTGCTTGTGGGAAGAAGGCTCCGATCAGCTTGGATCGTTTCTTCTCATAGCCCTTCTGTGTGATATCACCTGACAGAGACAGAGAGACAAAGAGACATTTACTTTTCATGTTCTTCACTTTGTAGTACAGTTTGGAACAAAGCACGCCCATCGTATTTACAGTCACACCTCTCCTCAGGTGTGACTCTCTTCCTGTGACTATAACCTGACACTGTGACCTGGTTAACAACACTCCTAACCCTTTGTTCGATACCTCTCGCCGGACCCGATGGGTCGGCTCCCAAGAGACAAAAGAAAGGACGCGAAAAGGACTGCGGCTACAACACGAGAAGTTCATCAGAGATATCAAAGCTATGAAGTGATAGTGAATTAATAGAAACAAACGACATTGAAGCTGCAAACTCAAAATCACATTGTGCTTAGTCATTCTGTCCAGTCAACCCAAACCAGATGGTTTGTGCAGTGTGTGTTAATTCACCTTTCACGGTGCGACGAACCACCTCGAAACTTGCTGACCGATCTCCCCGTGCGTCGTGATGAATCGAGCCTACCTAACAAGCCATCAGCAGATTTTCCACGAAGCACATCTGAATCCAATAACTCTTTCATAACCACTGTGTTTTTTAACCACCAGGGGATACCAGACAGGATTCACCACATTTACAGAGAGAGCCAGGAGATTTTTGGGAAATGACTGGAGAGTTAATGAAAATCAGCTGAGAGCTCGTTTTTTGATTGACAGTGTCTGAATGTGTTTAACCCCACCCGGCGTCACTGACAAATACTTTCTTGGTGAAATAAGGCAACAACTTGAGAGCAAAGCGTCATGGGAATTTGAGTCAAACTTGACATGTCCTCTAACCTCCAGTATGTGGACCATGAATGTGTACGAGCACAACTTAATCACTGTATTCAGTGATTTTGGTCAAACTGGATCAGATTTTATTTTACTAACTCAGTGTGCCGTTAGCAGGCAACAGAACCGGGCTCAGCTCCAGTACGTTCTTCTTTTTAATTCAATTCAAAACATGTTGTAGGAAAAACACTCAAAACACAATAAAAATACTAAATATGAAGTTTAAAGATTAAACAAAAGGACGGATGCTACGCTGCTGACCAACTTTTAGAAATCACAAGAGCATTTTTATAACTGAAAAAAGTTTTTTCTGCCATTAGGTCACTTTTTATCTTCCATAAAAATTAAACTTCCTTACATAAAGTGCAATAAGAGCCAAAGAATTAATACAATTATAATCAATCACCACTTTTCATCATTGTGGTGCTGCAGCCTCTCTCAT
Source organism: Larimichthys crocea (assembly GCF_000972845.2). Taxonomy (NCBI): domain Eukaryota; kingdom Metazoa; phylum Chordata; class Actinopteri; family Sciaenidae; genus Larimichthys; species Larimichthys crocea. Next base: position 4,149,182 of record NC_040012.1, read on the forward strand.
ATCTCCAAACATAAGGCAACATGCATCTTTAGTGCACGCCCCAGAAATAAATCTCATCATCATCACTTATTTCTTCCCCCTGAAACGTTGACTCATATTGATGCAATACATGTCAAAATAATCAAAATATGAGTATGAATCTTGCCTGTCAATGAAGCAATAGAGAAGATAATCTAATAACCAGCCCCTTCATACACATGTTTTTAATCTGTTTTGCAGAGTTCACCTCCACACCTCATCCTGCATGCACACATAAGCGGATGCTGCTATTTACAGCTACACAACTCTCAGACATGCCAAATATTCCTTCATATAAAAATGAGACGGCTGCTGAGGATGACCAAGTTAAAAAATAAAATAAATAAATATAAGGTTTAGAGGTGAAAACCGTCGGCTGACTGGAGCAGCGGGAGATGCAGGAAACAGACTGAGCGGCGCTAAATCTGCAGCGGATTTGTCGAACACGGAAAAAAGCTGTTTGTGCGGCTGACTTGACAAATCCTCCTTAAACACACATACATGTGACTAACAGGGCTCGGATCAAGAAACCCAACTGGTGGGCACGGACGTCATCGGTGACAGTGTCAGCACTGTGTGTGTGTGTGTGTGTGTGTGTGTGTGTGTGTGTGTGTGAAGGCAAAGCACATGGCAATAATTAGCATCTCGGGTAGGGGAGCTAACTACCCTGCAGAGAGAGAGAGAAGCTGGCAAACGCTTCAGTTTGAAAAGAGAAGACACCGAGGGAGGCTGAGACACGAGGGACGAGTGGAGGGAGGTCTGACCTTGTTTTCAAGATACTAACTTCTTAAAGTGACACACACACACACACACACACACACACACACACACACGCAGCCATCTTCTAGACTTAATTGGGATTTTATCAGGAAAGAGGACTCTGAGTGAAATGAAGGTGTCAGTCAGCGAGCTCATCCGTCGGATACTGTAGCAGCTCTGCGCCATCCAATCAGTCAGTGAGACAGGCGGTCAGTCTGTCTGTCAGTCAGTGAGACAGGCGGTCAGTCTGTCTGTCAGTCAAACAGTCAGTCAGTGAGACAGGCGGTCAGTCAGGATGATCAAGAGCTACCGTGCGGAAAACTCCAAGAGCAGCATGTCGAATGAAACAAGTCTTTAAGTTTATGAGCGTCACCCTCCGTGTCGTATTAATGATCCTTTAAATGAAACATTAACACGCGTCATTAGTTCATTTTAGAGCAACAGTTTTTTTTTTGTTTTTTTTTAAATGACGGTTATAAATCCAGTTTATGATCTGACAAAGCTTCGGTTAGGCTTTGGTTTAAGTTGGTTCACGGATCATCGTCTGGGCCGTGAGCTCTGGTGAGAGAAACTTTGTGGTTTCTGATTTCCGTCACATCAAATGTTGCTGTTTCTTTTCAGACTTTTCTCTCCAACTTTGTGCTTTTTCTCTGAAGAAGTGCAGATCTGAGAATCGATGAATCTTTTAGTCGACATAATACCACAAACAGCGACGTCAGTCTTACTCACAAAACATGGACGTAGCCTCCGTGATGGCGGACGCAGTGACTGAATTTAAAAATGTGCAAAGACAGGGAGCGTGGGTGGAGATGAAGGTGAGGGTGCTCAAACAAGCCACCTGTAACGACACCCACCTGTCACCTGGCTTAACCCTGCATAACTTTAAGCCTTAATATAACCTGAACAGGTGAGTTGTATATACATTCACCCTCAGTACAGTTGTCATGAACGGGGAAATTAGCTACAGAGACCAAAACTGTTTTTTGTACCAGGCTGTAAACATGTTTATTTCTGCTGTGAAGTTGGACATTTGGACATGGGGACTTATGGAGACTGACTCACTTCTGGAGCCAGCCTCGAGTGGACGTTAGAGGAACTGCAGCTTTTGGCACTTTGCATTGGATTCACTTCAAACAAACGGAGGTTGGGTTGAACCCAGGTGTTAAAAGACAGATTCACATCTGGAAGCCGCTCAGCTCAACTTCTTAACCGTCTTAACCGTCCTGTATTTTCTCCAACATGCACACAAACTCTTCGATCAAAAGCTCTTCTCTGACATTTAGTCCAAACTTAAAGTGAGGGAGTCAAAGTACAAACACAGCTTCAGTTCAGGCTGCTCTCAAACAGTCAGGTCCATGTAAACTACACCTCCGACTACAGTCCATCTCTCCAGTAAAGTGCATTAAATAGTTTTGAAAGATGCATGCAGCAGCCTGATGTCAGCTATAAGCTCCCTATGAATTATTGACGTTCAGACGTAAACACACAGCGGGCTGCGACCTCCGTGACTCCGCGCATTGACGTCAAGCTCGTCTGCTCTTAACCTCGAAGTCGAGCAGCGCAGTCGATGTGTAAATCTGTCACGTACGCCACATCTCTGGGTGGCACAGATGATGTGATAACCTCCAGATTTTACATAAATGTTTTAGGGTGTGAATGCTGTTATTCCACATCATAAGGCCATAAGTAAGTGGACACCTCGACTTTTCTCATAACCTCTTAATTCTAGTGAAGGAAATTTGAAGACACAGCTTCCAACTTTGTATCGACAGTCCCCCCCGTGCACAAAGCCAGGACCATCACAAAATGGTTTTCCAAGTTTGGTGTGGAAGAATTTCCCTGATCTACACAGAGTCCTGAACTCAACCACATCCAACCAGAGTTCAAACGAGTTCAGACGAGTCTCTACATGGAGATGTTTATTCATCATAGTCACATTTTAGTCGTTTTTTACAAATCATATTTTTAGTCGGCGGACGTCAAGATGTTCTTGTTTTTCTTTTTTCCTCTGAAGTGTTACTCGCTCTGCTGCTATTCAACAATGAAGAACCGACGCTCAGTCTTGACAAATGTGTAACGATGATGCAGAAAGTTTGTGATTTGTGGGTCGGCTCGTTGATTAAAGGATATCTCTGCAGGTCACATGGTGCAAAAACAAAATGGACATCGCGTCATTGTTTTTTTATTAAAGATCTATTTTCAGCTCGGCTTTATCGTCGTTCCCGTAATAAAATAAACACTGTTGCCAACAGCTGACGGCGAGCCAGACCTCATCACATCATCACCAAACGCCAGTGCTCGGCCAGGCTGAGTCCAGGCTGTCATATCAGCAGATTAGGCGTCCACATACTTTTGGCCGTATAATGCACAAATGTGCTCTGCATAAAACTGCAGCCTCGGAAGAAAACTCTGCGACTCTGCTCTGCTAAATCACCTCCCCACAGCCAGGCTGAGCCTCCATGACCATATACAGTAAGAGAGAGACAGAGAGAGATGAAGAGCGAGTCAGTTAAAGAAAGAGAAGGAAGGAACAAGAAGGAAGGGACAGGAGAAAGAGTGACATTGATTAAAGGAAGCAGAGAAAGGAAGATAAAGAAAGAAAGAGAGAGAGAGAGAGTTGCATCTATCGAACACCTAAAAA